>NC_053025.1:404370918-404553789 GCF_003073215.2 Triticum urartu | reverse complement strand
AAGAACTCCAAGATCTAGATCCAAGGGGTTCCCCTCACATAGAGGAGAAAGTGATTGGTGGAAATGTAGATCTAGATCTCCTCTCTCTTTTCCCTCAAAAACTAGCAAGAATCCATGGAGGGATTGAGAGTTAGCAAGCTCAAAGAAGGTCAACAATGGGGGCAAAAACGAGCTCAAGAGTTAGGGTTCATTGGGGAAGAAGACCCCCTTTTATAGGAGGGGGGAAATCCAACCGTTATGTGCTCAGCCCGCACACGAGCGGTACTACCGCTCCTGGTCCCGGTACAACCGGGACTCACAGTATACGTGCAGAACCCTACCAGGCGGTACAACCGGGCGACCAGGCGGTAGCACCGGTTGAGAAGAACAACCGGAGCAACCGCCCAGCCACCGCTCAACCACCTCATAGGAACAGAAGGGAGTCACCCCTGAGTGCGGTAGTCGAGCGGTACCGGGCTGGTGCAACCGCATGGCCTTGAGCGCTCGGGCGGGTAAGTCCTGAGCGGTAGAACCGCTCTGGACACCGGTGGTACCGGTACGACCGGACCAACTGGGCCACCACCGCCCGAGTACCGCATCAAAACAGAGGCCTGACCGGTACTTGGGCGGTGCCTGGCCGGAACAACTGCCCAAGTCTTTGCTGAGCAAGATGGCGGTACCAGTGCCCGGAAGCAGCGGTACAACGGCTGAGAGCTCCAAGCGATACTACCGCTGGGGCTCGTGGTACTACTGCTGGGACCAGACAAAAACCACTTCCAAGAAAACAAGAACTGCCATAACTTCTGCATATGAGCTCCGAATTGAGCAAACTCAAGCTTGTTGGAAACAAGACGACGAGTAGCATCAAAACACCAACCAAGAAGAATCGGCAAAACCTCCAACATCGAAAACATCATAGAAGATGCATGCGAACTCCGTTTTCGATGAACTCAAGCTTGTCATCAAGATGACCATAAGCTCTAAGACTCACAAAGAGAACCAAACAAGAACCAAGAAAGATGATGCAAGGATGCAATGGTTTGAGCTCTCTACGAACGATACGATCAAGCTACTCATCAAGAGCCCCCTTGATAGTATGGCAATCGATCCTATAACCCGGTCTCCCAACTACCATCATGAGACCGCTAAAATAGAAAACCTATCAAGGGCAAACCTTTGCCTTGCACATGGTCCACGTGAGCTAGATGATGACAATCTTGACTCCCTCAAGTTGGACCACCTTTCTTGATTGTGTTGACTCGATGAAGACTAGTTGATTGCTCCCCCATACTCCACTATGGGTGAGCCACTCTTCCGCACATCTTCACAAGTCCATTATCACCACAAAGGACGGCAAGCTTCAAGCATTTGATCTCTTCGTGATGCTCCACTTGAACTTGCACACCGCAACCTAACCCCACAAAGAACTCTCACGAAGACCATGGGTTAGTACAAAAAGCGTAATTGACAATTCTTACCATACCATGGGATCACTTGATCCCTCTCGGTACATCTTCTGCGCTTTGTGAGTTGATCAACTTGATTCACTCTTGACTTAGTCTTGATCAACCTTGAACCTTTCCAATTCTCTTCATTTGAATGATGTCTTGAAGGTAGACATGAATGATCACACAATCTTCTTCTTCAAGACATGCTTGCAATAAGCTCAACTCTCACATGACCAATCTTTGGATAATTCCTTGAATAACATCTTGGTTGACACAAACTCTCCTTGAAATCAACACATGCACTCCAAGAAAAGCCTATGGACAAAACCTTCAAATATAACTCAAGGAAACCATTAGTTCATAGAGATTGTCATCAATTACCAAAACCAAACATGGGGGCACCGCATGTTCTTTCAATCTCCCCCATTTTGGTAATTGATGACAATCACTTTCAAGAGAGTTTAATACAAGGAATTATGCATCACCATGCAATGCAACAACCAATAAAGCATGCGTATGAGATGCAAATTCTTAGGAACAAAACCAAAGCAAGGAGAAAACTCTAAAGACTTCTCCACAAAACTCTCTGAAACTTCTCCCCCATTGGCATCGATTGCCAAAATGGGTGAAAAGCTAAGAAGACCAATATAAAAGGTGTTCCTCCAAAAGTTGTGTATTTCTCAACAAGAGAGTGGAATGCCATACACATATCCAAAGGTAATACTTGGAGGGAGACCAACTATATTGAGGCACCAAGATTGCTAAAGGAATGATATGCCACAAGGACATAACAAAGAGAGACACAAGCAATCAAGCAACCAAAAGGTACCAATTGAAGCAAGCAATCAACGGATATCAATTGAACCAACTAGACCAAAGATCCTACGAGCCACATGAATAAAGCATATTATGAAATGAGCAAAGGAGTGTTCTAAAGAAACTAGAGAAGCTCCCCATGATTTGTGCACACATAAGAATATTTGTATTTGGATACAAAGTGCACAAAATAGGATCATAGCTCCCCCAAAATCAATAGAAAGTTACAACAAGTGCAAGTGAGCATATAGGAAACAAAGCCTAGTACTTGCAACACACACATGGTTGAGCAACAAGTAATAAAAGAGGCAACTTAAGAATGGGCTCAACCAAAATGATGTGTGTGAGTCAAGGCAATGCACTTGAGAATACTAATGTACGGATGAGCATTAGGCATCAATAAAGTCTTGAAAGAACGAGGAACACGGTGCAAGGCCTATCATTCCCACACACAACTAGCAAATGGGTTCACAAGCTTACTAATAAGCATATTAAGAACCTATGCTTGTGACAACCCATGGTGAAGATAGAAGATGAAAGCCTCATCAAGACGAGGGATACCAATTAAGATGGAAAAAGCCTCGTGAAGATAAGCATGAGGAAAATAATCTTCACCACACACAAGAGTGCATCAAGATGCAACGATAGAAGACACGCACTCAAGGCAAAAGCTTTCACGGAGCCACCAAAGAAATAACATAAGAAAGACAAGGTGGCCATGAAAGAAAGGATATCAACTAGATATGCAACTTCTCTCAAGTGTATAAGATTCTAGGTAGACGAAATCATGATGATATATATCTACAAAGAAGGATGTACACCCGAAATAGTTACAACACGAGGAACAAGATATCAAAAGGGAGGTCATACATATACCAATAAGATATTTGCTTGGAAGCATAGCTCATGGCTAGATATTGGTCTTATTGTATATAAATGAAGACCACACACGAACAACAAAGACATCACAACTAGCAACAAGAGATCATTGTTGGGATGCTTTGAGAAAGAAAACAAGTATCACAAGAATGAATGAATAACATGCCATGATACAACCTACACAAGGTTGATACAAGAAATGTGTGCATGAAGTATATGAAGATACTTGTTACCGAGATAACATTGGAAGGATGTAGTAGATACCAATTGAAGGTACAAAGTAGTTGATCATCCTAGCTTGACTCCAATAAGCACATGGTGAAAACACCTTCCTTGTGAGTGAGCCGAGCATCCAATGCATCTCCACTTGTTCCTAGAACAACAACACAAACAAAATGGTACCCAAACTCATTGGGACCAAAGAGTTAGAGAACCAACAACACGTAGGACAAACTCCACATAAATATGTGCATTTAGATATGAAAATGAATTTCATGCACATCTCATCCAATTTGAGACTTGGTGGAGTTCCCCCTATATATTGGGTCAAAGAAAGAAAACATGCCAAAGAAACTACAAGAAGTAAATATGCAAGCTCAAGACTTTCAAGAACCGAGACCAAAAGACAAAGAAATACCAAGTGAAGAAAAGATACCAAATGAATAAATCATCACTTGGAGGATATCAATAAAAGATACATCAAGGAATGAGATATCCATTGATACCCACTAAATAAAGGATATCAAACCCCCAAAAGAGAGGATGGTTCCAAACAAACCAAGCTCTCTACAAAGTTTCAAGATGGCACAAAGTACCCAAAAGAAACGACTTGCCTTCCACCGACACACTTGATAAGGATCACAAGATGAGTGTTTTATAGAAAATATGATAGCTCCCCAAAGACAAGTGCATTATAGAGAAATTGCATTTGAATACAAAATGCACAAGGTGGGATCACCACTTTCACTATATCTAGAAAACACTAGACAAGATCAAGAAATAAACAAGATCCACAAGTGGTATGGAAGACAAAGGGAGGTGATACAATTCTTGGCAAGAGAAAGGGCAAATAAAAAGCAAAAGCCAATGTAAAGATGATCAATAAATTCTACCACAAAAGTGAGTACCAATTGTCAAAAGACAAGAAGTAAATGGAAATAGTTCCTGGTGGTAGATAGCAAGGATATCCGACATCATCTTCACACCAAACAACAAGAAAATTGCAACTTGTAGAGCTAGCATGCCACCTAGGGACAAGATAATTTACAATATTAACTCTAGATGACAATATCTCAAATGTACACATTTTCTGGACTAGTAATATACACGTAGCATATTACTCCCCCATAATGTGATACCAATTAAAGATAGACAAGAGGCAATTAAAGGATCCAACAAGAGATAATTAATGGACTTTTTAGAATTTGAATTTCTCATGAGAAGACATACCACATAACGACTAGATAATCTTGAAATGTCAATACTAGATGGTATTACTCATGTACACACATATATAGGATTGTGAGGTGCACAAAGCACATCACTCCCCCATAATGGGATATTCCATTAATCTCTCACAAGAGCCAACTAAGATATGACCAAGATGCACAAAGGCTCAACTAACAGCACACATGTACATGATGTGCAAACCAACACACACATACTTGATTGCTCAAGATAATCAAGTTGGAAGCACAACATATACAAACACATGCAAGGAACAAAACCAAACATGCAAAGGGGCAAGTAACTTTCAATGTAAACAATTTTAAGCACGAGTTACCGCAAGGAGGAACATTGGATATAAGATAGAAACTTGATAATCCGAATGACTTGGCTTGAGACAATAAGAATGATGAAGTCCCCTTAATTCTTCATAATGTAGCTAAGTCTCCAAGTGACCTCCAACAACACCTATTGATCAAGTATGAGATAGTTGGTCCCCAACCAAGTTGGGTCCTAAGAGGTTAGTCACAATAGGCTTGGCTACCCAAATGGTTCTTTTCTTGACACCACTTTGAGCACCAACAAATTTGGCGAACACATTGCCAACCTTATCCTTCCCAAGAGAATAGACATCATCAATAATAATTGAGTTGGATAAGTTACCACTAGTGCATGAGGAAGCGAGGTGACCTTTCTCACGACATAGGTAGCAACGTCTACTCTTCACTTTCTTCTCACTTGATTTCTCAACTTGAGAAGCATTAGCTTGAGTCTTCTTGGGAAGAGGCCTTTCTTCAACTTGAGGTTGACAATGAGAGTGAACTTGTGGCCGCTTACCTTGTTGCTTGTCACTAATGGGATTCTTCTTCAATGGGCAAGATCTAACATGATGCCCTTCTACTTTGCACTTGAAGCAAATAATCTTGGCTGAATTCTTGACTTGTTCTTGGCCCTTCTTCTTGATCATGTTGGACTTCTTCTTATTGGAGTTGAATCCAAGTCCACCTTTGTCATTGGGGGATTTTTGCACACTCAAGATATTGTTGAGTGTGGATTTCCCTTCATGACTCTTTTCCAAGTCTTTCTTCAAAGAAGTGACTTGGGCCTTGAGCTCTTTGATTTCCTCTACACGGTTAGTCTCAACACAAGTACTAGAGGAAGTATAAGCTTCATCGTTAGAACAACACGGCAAGGAAAGCAATTCATCACAAGATGTACCAACATTGTGAGTAGATGAATTACAAGGAATAGCACATGGCAATATAGCATTTTGACTAGAAGTAGTGCTAGTATCTACATGAGGCTCACTAGATGTTACCTTAGCAAGCATGGCCTCATGAGCTAATTTTTGCACATTATGGGACACTAGAAGATCATCATGAGAGCTTGTGAGCTTTACATGATTTTCTTCCAACATTCCATAATTGCTAGATAGCAACTCAAGTTGAGCCCGAAGCTCAACATTCTCCTTCAAAATGGATGCTTCACAAGTAATAGAGTTAGTATCCCAAGCATCATCATTAACAACAATAGGAGAGGAAACCTTGGCAAGCTCTTTTAAGTAAGAAGCTTCAAGTTGAGCATGAGACTCGGTGAGTTTTATGAGCTCACCCTTGATGACCCTTGAGCCATTTTCGAGGTGCTCAAAATCCTCAAGGAGTCTAGCACGAGCAACTTCAAGCTTAGCATTTTTAGTTTTGAAATCATTGGCCACCTCGAGTGCTCTATCATGAGATTCCTTTATTCTAGATAATTCTATAGCAAAGGTCTCCTCAAGAGATTCGGATGAGGTTTGTTCATGTTCAAGAGCTTGAGATAGCTCCGCGATCTCATTTGCGTAATCACGCTCATGAGCTTCCATTTTCTCAATGGTGACCTCATGCTCCTCTAGATGAGATTCCAACTCCTCAATGTATTTCTTGCCTTCAATGGCAATAGTCATGATTTCCATGAAGTTGAAACGAGCAAGTTTATTTTTGTGAAGAGCTTTAAAAATCATTTCCCCCTTAGTTTTTAAGGAGGCAACATTATCATTCTCTTCATCATAATCAACATCATCATCACTCTTGCCATCATCACAAGATATATTGGGATTCAAAGTGGGAGATACCTTTGAAGCCTTGGCCATAAGGAAAAATGCAATAGATGATGATGTAGGATCCGTTGAAGCACCATTCAAGACCACATCTTGTTCCATGGGGTGTTGGGTTTCCTCTACATTGTGAGCACAACAATTCGAGGACATATATGCATTTTTATCATGGCAACAAGATATAGTAAACATATCATCATGAGATTTAGTCAAGCAATTTCTACATGACATGCAAGGACTTTCAACACAAGCATGTGAAACATTTCGAGTGCTCGATGTGTTAAAGCCCAAAGAAGGAGCATTGCAATAAGATAATGATGAAGGATCATCCACAATAAGCATACTATCATCATTGCAATGACCAACACTACTCACCATATCATTATCTTGTGGCAAACCACATGTAGGTGAAGTAGAAGAAGTTGAGAAGACTATACGACCGGAGGTGGAGGGAGAACAATCATCCCCACAAATCTTGGACACACCATATTTTTCTTGAAGCTTCGTCCACAACTCATGAGCATCCCGGAACGGCATGAGTTGAAATATAACTACATTGCTCAAAGCATCAAAAAGCACATTAGAAGCTTGAGCATTGAGATAAGAGTTTTTCTCATCCTCTAAAGATAATCTTTGGGGATCCTTTGGAGGAGAAAAACCCATATCTACAATTCGCTCTAAATATGGGTCCATGACCCTAAAGAGATTAAGCATGCGAATTATCCAAACATCAAAATGTGTGCCATCGAAACTAAGAGTGTCAGAGAATCCTAATCCCCTAGTCGAGATCTTTACTCTCTAGGCGGTAAAGCCTAATAAAGAGAAACGAGGCTCTGATACCAATTGAAAGATCGTGGATGTCGCCTAGAGGGGGGGTGAATAGGCGTTTTAAAATAATTACGATTTAGGCTTGAACAAATGCGGAATAAACCTAGCGGTTAATTTGTCAAGCACAAAACCTAAAACAACTACGATCACCTATGTGCACCAACAACTTATGCTAATCAAGATAAGCAACTATGTGATAGCAAGATATATGACAAGAAACAATATGGCTATCACAAAGTAAAGTGCATGAGTAAATGGGCTCGGGTAAGAGATAACCAAGGCACGCAGAGACGATGATGTATCCCGAAGTTCACACCCTTGCAGATGCTAATCTCCGTTTGGAGCGGTGTGGAGGCACAATGCTCCCCAAGAAGCCACTAGGGCCACCGTAATCTCCTCACGCCCTCGCACAATGCAAGATGCCGTGATTCCACTAAGTGACCCTTGAGGGCGGTCACCGAACCCGTACAAATGGCAACCCTTGGGGGCGGTCACCGAACCCGTACACTTTGGCAACCCTTGGGGGCGGTCACCGGTACCCGTCAAATTGCTCGGGGCGATCTCCACAAACTAATTGGAGACCCCGACGCTTGCCCGGAGCTTTACACCACAATGATTGAGCTCCGAACAACACCAACCGTCTAGGGCGCCAAGGCACCCAAGAGGAACAAGCTCTAGGGTGCCCAAACACCCAAGAGTAATAAGCTTCTCAAACTTCACTTCCACGTATCACCGTGGAGAACTCAAACCGATGCACCAAATGCAATGGCAAGGGCACACGGAGTGCTCAAGTCCTTCTCTCTCAAATCCTACCGGAGCAACTAATGCTAGGGAGGAAAATGAGAGGAAGAACAAGAAGGAGAACACCAAGAACTCCAAGATCTAGATCCAAGGGGTTCCCCTCACATAGAGGAGAAAGTGATTGGTGGAAATGTAGATCTAGATCTCCTCTCTTTTCCCTCAAAAACTAGTAAGAATCCATGGAGGGATTGAGAGTTAGCAAGCTCAAAGAAGGTCAACAATGGGGGCAAAAACGAGCTCAAGAGTTAGGGTTCATTGGGGAAAAAGACCCCCTTTTATAGGAGGGGGGAAATCCAACCGTTATGTGCTCAGCCCGCACACGAGCGGTACTACCGCTCCTGGTCCCGGTACAACCGGGACTCACAGTATACGTGCAGAACCCTACCAGGCGGTACAACCGGGCGACCAGGAGGTAGCACCGGTTGAGAAGAACAACCGGAGCAACCGCCCAGCCACCGCTCAACCACCGCATAGGAACAGAAAGGAGTCACCCCTGAGTCCGGTAGTCGAGCGGTACCGGGCCGGTGCAACCGCATGGCCTTGAGCGCTCGGACGGGTAAGTCCTGAGCGGTAGAACCGCTCCGGACACCGGTGGTACCGGTACGACCGGACCAACCGGGCCACCACCGCCCGAGTACCGCATCAAAACAGAGGCCTGACCGGTACTTGGGCGGTGCCTGGCCGAAACAACCGCACAAGTCTTTGCTGAGCAAGATGGTGGTACCACCGCCCGGAAGCAGCGGTACAACGGCTGAGAGCTCCAAGCGATACTACCGCTGGGGCTCATGGTACTACCTCTGGGACCAGACAAAAACCACTTCCAAGAAAACAAGAACTGCCATAACTTCTGCATATGAGCTCCGAATTGAGCAAACTCAAGCTTATTGGAAACAAGACGACTATATATTTTCTCACGATCTATTTTTACGTATAAAATAAGACAAAATTTACGAAACATAAAATTACGGTGTATTGCTATTAAAATAGAGGAGGGTGAAGAATAACTATTCCTCAACCAGAATGACGAATAGTCAATCTCCATATATATATATATAGAGAGAGAGAAAATAGAGGCGGTAGTTACCACCCAAGAATCCACCGTTCATCTCACGCCCCTAGATCGAGTGTGCTATTTTTTTAGAATGCCTAACGGGCTAGATGAGGTTCCACCCGATCCATTTAGAATTGTCATTAATTATTTTGATTAGTTTATTTGGTAGTTATTCACGTTGATCTTGCCGTGAGCTTATCCCAATTTTTGAATGGCAATTCTATCTACTCTTCTCACATCCTTATCCGCTTACTAACCAACCTACCATTCTCTCTCTGCGTAAAAATAGTATCGTTTCTATCTTCTCGTTACCAACAACAAACAGATTTGTTAACTATCTAGGTTTTGCCTAGGCGACACTTTCATCACCGGCTGTACACAGAGGATCAGCGTCGTCGTGAGTATTCTTCTGCCACCGGCGAGACAGTGAAATAACAGCTGGCCGTTGTCGTTCTGAGTACCACACAAGTCAGGTATATACGCCAAATTTCTTTTCTTTATTGCTTAGTTGGATTAACGATATCATAGTCTGATCAGATTTCCAACTCTAAAGAATTCATGCCCCCTCATTGACCTTACCATCTTCTATGGTTCTTTCTTGTCAGTGACACCGTGATTTTGAAGATGCCGATGTGACGACAGGAGCAAGGCGTTCAACAAGGCAACCGGAGGAAGACCAACAACGTCTCCTCGGAGCGTACACAAGGTGTCACCGCTGTGGAGCCGTCGCCGGTGACGACGCGTCCATCCGCTCCGGTTTTGATTGGCAACTTCCTCCACTGGTGTGTGGTATTACACTGGATGTATCACGGGCGCAACTAGCCGTCGGCGACGAGCTGACTACTCCTGCATCGACCCCTAGCTCTGGAACCTATGCATCGATGGAAACAAGACTATATTGTGTATATCAAAAGTTCAGTATCATGTAGAGATGTAGAAATTATGGACGAACAGTTTGTACTGGTCTACACGTACATATGTCTACAGTATATCATACAATATACTACCTTTTTTGTCATATACTCCTTTTCTTCTAATCTAGTACATACTACATGTACGTTAGGTGACTGAGAAATTACATGTACACACCCATATCAAATTATGACCGTTCCTATACGCTTGTTTAGTTCCATTGACATACTACTTCTGATAAGATAATACTCCATACTACCATACTACCTCTTTCATGATACTCCATACTACTTTTTGTCATACACTCCTTTCTTCTAATCTACATGCTACATGCAAGCACGTTAGGTGCTTGAGAAATTTCATGGCTGTCATCCACATAGTAATATTAGTATTTAATACCCTCTTGATTAATTCCATTGACATACTCCTTCCCTTGATACTCCATACTCGACAAGTACATACTCCATGTAACATGCTTCTCCATCGACTGTACAAGACACACATCATACTCTTCATGACTATGTAGTATATATTCTATGATTTTGTAGTGTATATAGTACTTGGGAAATATAGCATATATACTATAAAAATTGGAGCATGCCGAAAATTTCCTGAAAAATAGAGTATGTCCTATGATAATTTTGGAAGTATGAAGTAGATATAATAAAGAGTGTGGACGCTAAGATTTGTTTTGCTTTGCAAGTACATGCGATCAAGCAAGCTAGCCCTCATCCAGGATTTTAAAAAAGTAAGCCTTATCCATGCAATCAGATGCGGTGCATGCGGCCAAGATATTAGTAGGCTATTCAACTAATCCTGTGCAACTAAGGGGTGTTTGTTTCCATGGACTTTTTTGTGTAGGGATTAGAAAAAGTCCCTCTTATAGACTTTTTTACCAAACGGGAGGGACTTTTTAGGGACTAAATTAGGCATTTGGGACTAAATGAAGAAGACTCTCAAGGAGAGTCTTTTTTGGGACTTTTCCAACAATGCCCCTCCATGCATTTAATGGCCCGCCACCCCATGGTGTTGTGTGATTGTTATTTTTCTATATACTAGGGGCAATATGGTCATTTAATAATCTCTAGGAAGGGACTAGGGACTTTTTAGTCTCTGCAAACAAATAGGGAGGGACTTTTTAGGGACTAGAGACTTTTTAGTTGGGACTAGAAAAAGTCTTAGGACTTATGAACCAAACAGAGCCTAACTAGACGGTGGGACATTAATGGATCTTTTTTTATCGCTAACCCGCTTGGCTTGGCTGCGTGAGATGACACATGGCAGATAGAGAGGTAGGAGGTAACTACCACTGCTTGTAGATAAAATTGGAACTAAAAAATATATATAATGCATAGAAATTAAAAATTGAAAACTAGCGATGCTTCTCGCCAAGATCTGGGTGCATCTTTGTGTGATGTACAAAGAAATTTCAACCAAACTAATTGGTTTTGTTAGCTTACATAAAATTGTATCATGGGAAAAACCCATGATCTCAACACATATAGACAAGAATAAAATGCACTTCAAAATTAGATTATCAATTTTCCTTGCATTTTAATGAATCAAATTGCAAAATTGACAAGAAATTAGATAGATCGGTAGCTAGGACAGTGGGGGATACGAGATGTTGTTTTGTACCGCCGGTCGTCTGATCTACTGTCACTGCAAAGATGGGCTGGCGCATGATGCAATCTGCAATGGCACCTACCTGTCGGGAAAATAGAAACCTGAGTTAGACCAAAAAAGGGTTTCCCCCGCTTTGTATACAAAGCAACCAACCGAACCATACATGGATAGGTGCTGCGGCGGAAGCAGCACAGTCACGCCCAAAAGAAATTAAAGAGAAAAGCAAAAGAAACAAATGCCGACAACGGCGGATCAACAAAAATGAAGAAGCCTCGCGATCGCAGCGCCCACCAGGATCTTCCACTAGACTCCAAGACTCCGAAGCGCCGGCACCTATCAACACCTCCAAGAAGGATCGCGACGATGACGACGCTGCTGCCAAGGGTTTCCCCCGGTGCAAGAGGAGGCGAGAGGAAGGGTAGCCCTGACGCCCTCCCGAAAGGTCAGGTGGCACCCACAGGCGCCACCGCGCCGGTGTTGGCCATGCCGACAGGGGTTTCCCCCGATCCCAACCCGCACCTCGGGCGCCCCGGAGCTTGCCGCCAAACCAACCACCACCGTGCGCCAACGCGCTCATGAGGCCCCCCGCCGTCTCACCACGGCACCACTAAGTGAGGACAGCACGGCGAAGAATCAGAGCCGGGACAAGGGCATCGGCACCGTCGGCACGCGGGAGGGTCCCACCTCCACCGTCCGCGACGGTAGCCGTCCGGACGCAATAGCAGGAGCACACCAGGCCCAGCCGAGCCCTCGTGGGCCCGTAAAGCTCCCGTCTTCGCGCTGCTGCCGGCACGCCGTCGGTGCCGTCGCCCCAAATCCGAGCCGCTCCTCCTCCTCACCACGCCGCAGACAATGAGGCCGCGTCCGGGGACCGGCCTGCTAGGAACCAAATGGGGCCCTAAGGGCCCAGATCTGCGCCGTGGACGCGTCGCCGGCCAACCTGCGCCACCAGGTCGCCCCGCCGCCAAAGGACGGCTCCACCACCACGACGGGCCGCCGCCAGCCGCCACCAGACCGCCGGGCCGCCGTCAGCCAAGGGGCACCCGTCGCCAGCCCTGACCGCGGGTCAGGAGGAGCGCGCGAGGGGTAAGGGAGGACCCGCCGCTGCCAGCCCGCCCGGCCAGATCCGGGGGCTCCGCCGACGGCGGCGGGGGGAGGGGCACGGGGGAGGGGGAGGAGAAGAGAGCGGGGGGAGCCGCCCCGGCCGTCCCCCGAGGAGGCGGCGTGGGCGCGGGGTCGGGGAAGGGAGGGGACGTTTGCTGCAGGTTAGGAAGGAGGAACCAAACCTGAGTTAGATGAGAATGGTACAAGAGCGATTTTTGTTTCAGCCAGGGACTACCTAGTGATCCCCGAGTAGCTTGGTGAGGCAAGCGCCGCACTAGCCACGGAGGGATCGAGCACTAAATCAGGAGATGGCGCACCGGTGTGGCCGAGTAGTGGGGCGATGCAACCTGGGTGTCGCTATCAGAGAGAATAGGGCGGGACCTAATGGAGAGAAAGGGTCGGACCTCACAAGCGGTGGCGAGGAGGTTGTAAGCAGTAGAATGGTGGCACGGTGGATCTCGGTGGTGGGCATAGCTCCGTGGAATGAAACGATTCGAAGAGAAAGAAACGACCCGAGATATCACATGAAGGAAGAAGGAAATTGCGGAAAATCCTAAGGAAAAGCGTGAGGTTGGTGCGAGGTTGCAACCGTAGGATGGAACCAGAATGAAAGGAAGACGATTGGTTTGATGATTGACATGTATCAGACGTATGATTAGAAATGTTTCCCTTCTACTTATATCATTTCTAGCCCCTTCCTTCAAATTCCTTGGACTCCCTAAGATGTGCATTTTTGGACTTAACTCCATTTAGCCGTTTAAAAAACTCCAAAAATTTTGAAGAGTTAATGCGAGTGTTCTGTTGCACACGAGTTGTCACAACTCTCATGTGAATTGACCCTTTTTATATCTGCGGGATTATGATGGTGGCAGAAGATAGGTGAATGAAGGGTGAAATAAAGTGGCTAAAACTAAGACTAAATTATGTAAAATTAAAGTAAAGGAACAGAAAATAAACTACATTGCCTACAATGGAAATGTTAGGCGCTGGGAAAGTCAGTTCATGGTGAACATCAAGTCTGTTGGTGCAGTGGTAACGTGTAGTCACCTATTCATATGGTTTTACCTCTCGTATTCTATGTTTGACAGGAGAATCACCCTTGGATAGTTAAATTTCTCCTGCGGGATTGTTTAGCTCTATTTTCATGCCTTCCTTTACTATATGCAATGGTTGGCTCAACAATTAAGGTCATTAGACCAATCCAATGCTTTAAGCATTATGATGTCTCGTTATACTCATATTGTCTTTGCTTCTCGTAGCTACCAACACCTATCACCCGGAGGTCACTGATTCACTACAATATGTGGTTACATGTGTAGATCTTCCGATCATATTGTCTGGGCCCTTAAATTAGACAACAAGCATTACATTAACTATAGATAAACAACCAACTAATTAATCATAAGGGTCTCACAAATATCAACATACAGATCTGGCGCAGATGAATCTCACCAATCCCCTATATTTCCCACTCTTAGGGGGAATTAGTCACGCATGACGGTATGAGAGAAGAACAACAACCAATCATAGAGATTATGAAAAGGAAAATCATCTCAATAATATCATAGTTTGCCATAATAAGATGAATGATTAAAGCCAATCTCAATCTTTGGTTTTGCCTGAACCTTGGAGAGGGTTTTAGAATGAAGGTCCTAAGTAATTCTTGTCAAACCCCATCCTCGATAAGTATTGTGTATAGTCATTTGCTCAACAGGCACTTATTTTTAATCTCAAGGTCTTCCACCCCTAGACCTCCATGGCATTGCAGTTGCATCTACCTAGATAAGCAAGCATTTCAGTGGATAAGGGCTTCAGCGATGTCAAGCGGTTCTTTACTTTACATGTTTTGCGTTCTTTTCTCTTCCTATATGGCTCATGTTCTGTAATCTGTTGATTTGTCTTTATCTGTAAAGCAATGTGAAAGCCTATCTCATAAACCCATGAATTTCATCAAAATTTCATGAGAAAATACAGATAGACTTGTTTTTTAACATAGTACAGACACAGACGCTGATACACACATTATTTTGAGATTGGCGAAGTTGTCATAGATGCCTTCATAGTCCACTGGAACGTCTTCTCCCATTAAATGCACATTGTCGAAATGTCTGAAATAAATCCAAGAAATACGAGCACCAATGGTGGGCTGGGGATACCACTATCCTCCTAATCATCTTTTTTGAAGGGAGACCAGCAATAGCTGGAATATTCATTATGATAGGTAGGGAGCAATATGTACATAGACCATGGAGGTCCAAAGGAGAAAAATCAGAGAAAACTAAGAAGAGGGGAAAAGAAGGAAAGGGGAGGTCTCTCAGCCTGGATCCCCGAAGGGCGACAGCAAGCAGCCAGCACCTCCCAGCCTCCACATATCCAAAGGGTTTCCCGTAGCGTGGTTCCCGCTGCTGAGATTTTGTTGTTGAAAATTCTGTTGTTCCGCTCCAGCCATATCCTCCATGATACCAGGATCAGCATTGACTTGATGCCCTTCTTTTGTTTAGCCGCCGTCTTGGAAATAATTGATAGCCAGATGTCTTTGGGATTATCCGCCTTCTGCCATCCCGCAGGGTTTAGGGAGGCGCAGCCTGACCAAGCAGCAGTCGCCTGCCAGATCGTCCGAGCGTGCGGGCATTCCTAAAGAATGAGGTCTCTAAATTCCATACACAGAGCGAGTAAAAATAGTCATTTTGCCAGACGCGACATTGATAGCGATTAGCACACCAAAGCCGATCAAGCATAAGTAGCCAAATGAAGAACTTGCAATGAGGGGGGCATGCCCGCCAGAACATGTCTGGGAATGGGGAGTCCACCTGGCCTGCAAATTGCATCTTGTAAGCAGCGGCAACAGAGTAGGCGCCTGAAGTGGTTGTCTTCCAGGTGATCGCATCCGCAATGCCACTAGTGAGGTTTGTCTTCGCATTCCGGACCAGTCTCCAGAGGCTGCGAAACTCATCTATGTTTGCATTAGACAATGGAGGTCGCCTGATATCTTGAACCCATCAGTGATTTTGGAGCGCATCCTTGATAGATCTAGGCTTTGCTCTTGAGCGGCGGTAAAGCGACGGTGCAATTTCTCGCAAGGGTATCGCCCCAACCATGTTGATTCCCAGAAAAGGGCATTCACCCCGTCACCCAACTGTGATGGTGGTGGCAGCGGCGAAGAGGTTATGGTCTCGCTCGTCACATGGGATTGCCGAGCCAGCCCACGGCCTGTTTGGTTCAGTCCAGGACAGCCACAACCATTGGAGATGGAGCGCTCAGGCAAATTTCTGAAGATCGTGAATGCCGGGGCCACCCAGGTCAACTGGAGAGCACACTTTGCGCCAGTTGACCTTGCTCTTGCCGCCAGTGAGGTTTCCCTCTTGAATCCATAGAAATTATCTACAAATCTTATCTATATCCTTTAGGAAGCCAGCACTTGTCTGAATTGTTGTGAGGGCGAAGATGGGCATTGTCGTGAGCACTGATCGCCCTAGGGCTCTTCTGCTGGCAATGTTCATCCGTCTACCTTTCCAACTGGCGAGCTTGGCCCTAATCCTATCAAAGACGAATTGTAGGTGCACCTTGTGGAGCCTCCCTAGGGTGATTGGAAGACCAAGATATGTGATTGGGAAGGCAAATCGTGCCCCAACAAAACCCTTCAAGACTTGCTCAAGGTCGATCTCTTGACACTGGATGGGGTGCGACAGTGAACTTTGAGGGGTTTATCTTCAGCCATGTGGCCTCTCCAAAGCAGTGCATGATGTCCATGAGGCAAAAGATGTCCTCACTATAGGGGTTGGAGAAGAGGATGGCGTCATCAGCGTACAAGCTGAGTCTCATTTTAGCGTCTCTCCCAGGCAATGGTGAAAGGATTCCAAGGTATTCTGGTGTCTCAAACACACGGTGCAAGGTGTGGATCGCCAGGATGAATAGGAAAGGGGACAAGGGTCCCCTTGCTGTAGCCCCCGCATGTGCTGAATCGTCGAGCACGGAACACCATTTAGGAGGACGGCAGATGATGATGAGGACAGAAGGATGGAGACCCAGTTGCGCCATCTTTGAGAGAAACCTAGTTTTTGCAGAAGCTCAAGAAGGTATTCCCATGATATGGAGTCAAAAGCTTTGGTGATATCCATCTTAAACGGCAGCATTTGTTTCCTCTTCCTATGGAAGCTACGCCTGGTGCTTCTGACGAAAAGGTAGCTGTCGTGTATGCATCTATTCTTCAGGAAAGTACTTTGAGCAGGGGATATGATGTTGGCCATCTTAGGAGCAAGCCGGATTGACAAGATCTTTGCTATAAGCTTGGCAAACGAGTGCACCTGACAAATTGGACGAAACTGCCCTATTTCAGAGGCCTCGGCCAGCTTGGGGGCGAGCACAACTATTGCAGAAATCATAGCCCCAATGTTTTCGCAATTCATGTGGTGAAACTAATTGAGAGCGCAAAGAAGGTCCTGCTTGATGATATTCCAGAAGCTTCTGTAAAAAAAATCCTCGAGAAACCATCCGAACCTGGAGCTCGATCCGCCGGCGTCATCTTGATAGCCTGCTAGACTTCTTCTTCAGAGAAGGGGAGATCCATTCCCTCAGAGTTGACTTGCGGCAAGTTGATCGCCTCCCAGATGATCGTGCAAGTGCATGTAAGCCTTTGTCCCATGATGTCGCGGAAATGGTCAGTGATCACCTCCTCTTTATCCTTATGGTTGGTCACTCTGCAGTTGCCTCTTTTGAGTGATAGAATGAAGTTCTTTTGTCTTCTCGCATTGATCTTAGCATGGAAGAAGTCAGTGCTGGAGTCCCCCGCCCTCAGCCAATTTATGCGGGAGGTTTGTTTCTTTCTAGCCCGTTCTATCGCAGCTAAACCTAGCAGCCGGAGTTTGAGCTTCTTCCGCAGCTCCCACTTTGCATCAGAAAGGGCTCTACTCTCCTAGGCGGTATCTAGGCGTAGTATTATCTCTTGGGCCATGTGGAATTGCAACTTAGCATCACTAAAAAGACCTTTACTCCACTTCTTCAGAGTGCCAGCGGTGCGCTCGGTTTAACGTGCAAGGAAAAGATCTTATAATTTCAGAGAACCGGTTTTTCCCAAGCTTCAGAGATAACATCATTGTATCCTGGGAATTTAGGCCAGAAACTCTCAAAACGGAACCTAGCTCTACCAGCAGGGGCGCATGCATTGGACAAGACCAAGGGGTAACGGTCAGAGACCGAGGTTGAGGCAGCCTGCAGCAAGTGTTGGGGGAAGAGGTTGTCCCAACCGAGTTGCAGAACACACGATCAAGGGCCACAAGCATGGGGGATTGTTGTTCGCTGCTCCAAGTGAATTTTATGTTCTTACATCTAATTTCGAACAGCTCGGCTCTATTGAGGGCAGATCTGAATTTTCCCATGAGGCGTGGTTCAGGTTTAGGTTATTTTTGTCCCTAGCTTCATATATGAGATTGAAATCTCCAAGGGCGATCCAGGGGAGGCTGATGCAGGGGCAGCAGAGCATAATTCAGCTAGAAAGGATTCTTTGAGGCCGTCGTCCGTCGTCCTCCTAATCATCCAATCACATGTTGGTTCGCATACAAATAGGCTCATTGAATTGTGTTATTTGTTGCTAGCTAGCATGTGCCTGTTGAACTGTGTGATTTGTTGCTAACTAGCATGTGCCCGTAATATATAAATACGCATATGTAATCTATAACATCTAAATAGTTGATTCCCACTAACTCTAATTCTATAGTCCTCCACATCATCAAATGTGCCACATCAACATCCACTAAAAACTATTTTGTAGCACATGCATACCACAATTTAATTGTTTCATCTCCAATGGTTCAACCTTACATGCATACTCTCTGTTCACACAATTATCTTTAAAAATAATAGCTTTTGATTTAGGCCATTTCTTTCATACAAAATTTATTCAGAATTATAATATTTAAAATCCGGCAGCAACCCGCGAAGCAATCACCTAGTTCATGTGTTCTACTAAAGGACCGACAGAGATGCCACGTACGTCGCTTTGACTGGCCTGTTTAAAATGGGTCCTGAACCTCCTCCAGGTGTCCAGATCCTTGGCATATTTGGTACGTGCTTTCCTTCTCCTTCCATCTATCCTTGATGTCGATCATTTTCCATAAAAAAATATTCGGACGTCTTACCAGCAAAATCAAATGGATTATTCGTACTTCGTCTTGAAGTGAGCTGTCCTCCATGTTAAGTATGTTATCCCGTCCATGGAATGGAGTGGAGTAGAGTCAGAGCTCCTGCGCGCGGCGCACAGGTTCGATGCGACCAAAACCCAGCTGAGCATTGAACGACTTACTTGTGCGGTGCCATTTGTCAACTATAGCTAGCTAGTTAGCTGCTTCGATTCCACCTCTCCCACTCCACCCCTATATATACTAGGCTCGACGCACGTAATTCTTCACACCAACAAGAAAACTCATCTACCCACCAATGGCGCTCGTACGCGGTCGGGCAGCCTCCCTCCTACTCCTCGCGGCTCTCCTCTGCGCCGCAACCTTCCTTGCCGTCCCGGCCGCGGCCACGGGGAAGACCGGCCAGGTGGCCGTGTTCTGGGGTAGGAACAAGAACGAGGGGTCCCTCCGCGAGGCCTGCGACACCGGCACCTACACCATCGCCATCATCTCCTTCCTCGACGTCTTCGGCCGCGGCAACTACCACCTCGACCTGTCCGGCCACGACGTCTCCGCCGTCGGCGCCGACATCAAGCACTGCCAGTCCAAGAACATCCTCGTCTTCCTCTCCATCGGGGGCTTCGGCAACCAGTACTCCCTGCCCACCGCCCAGTCCGCGGCGGACGTCGCCGACTACATCTGGAACGCCTACATGCTCGGCACCCGCAAGGGCGTCTACCGCCCGTTCGGCGACGCCTTCGTCGATGGCATCGACTTCTTCATCGAGAACGGCGCGCCGGCCAACTACGACGAGCTGGCCAAGCGGCTCTGGAACTTCAACAAGGACTTCCGCGGCAGGACGCCGGTGCAGCTGACGGCCACGCCGCGGTGCGGCTACCCGGACCGGCACGTGGAGCGGGCGCTCGCCACGGGGCTCGTCGGACGCATCTTCATCAGGTTCTACGACGACGCCGACTGCGCCGCCAACTGGCAGCGACAGTGGGACAAGTGGACGGCGGCGTACCCGTCGGCGCAGATCTACCTCGGGCTGCCGGCGTCGGAGCAGAAGGTCGGTTACATTCACCCAAAGAACCTCTACTACAGCGTCATACAGGTGGCGCAGAAGGCGGCCAACTACGGCGGCGTCATGGTGTGGGAACGCTACGAGGACACGCGGACCAACTATAGCAGCTACGCTATCCAATGGGCTTGAGCCTCCGTCGCTCACATCGTCACCGTGTGTGAATTTGGTGTATCCGTCTGTGTACTGCATACTCCTCTGCATGTGTTTGCTTACCTTACGGTAAATAAGTATCACCAGTGTGCAGTTGTGTGCTTTATACAATAATAAAGTGAGACCTCTGTGAAGGTTTGGATTAATTGATGGATTTCCGTGTTTGTTATCTGCTCGATCACTTTCTTTGTCACGTTTCCAATGAGTTCACACGCCGGGCATGCTATACAAACACACCGCCGCCGCGTACAGCACATATGTTGGTGTTCGGGAAGTAAATTGCTCAAAACCATCACACTTAGAGCAACTGCAACGTGCCGACCCAAACGGACGGTGTTTTTGTTCGTTTTTTGTTTGTTTGGATCGGCTGCCCGCCCAATGTCCGCCCTATTTTAGATTTAGACCAGCAGTGCACTCAGCGCGTCGACTCATTTCATGTCCGCACCTAATTTTTAAAAAAGACTCGCGGCCATAGATCATGCCAGCGGCCATGTCGGCCAGCGCCGGCTTCAAACTAACACCACACAATTCATGTTGGCGCACTCGCCAGCGGCCGGCACACATGTCAGCACACAAAAAGGGTGAGACTTGAGTTCGACCACGCCATCGCGGCCCCGTGGTCATGCCAGCACACCTGTCGGCATATAAAAAAAAGGATGGTGCTCGCCGCCGTAGATCACTCGTCGTCGAACTTGAGCATGTCGGCTTGCATCTTCTCGAACCACGGCCTTTTCCTTGACGACACGGTGTTGAGATCCACCTTCATGATTTCCACCCTAGTCATCATGCTCGCGAGAGCCGATTCTTTCTGTTGGGAAACGTAGCATGCAATTTCAAAAATTCCTATGATGGCGCAAGATCTATCTAGGAGATGCATAGCAATGAGAGGGGGAGAGTGTGTCCACGTACCCTCGTAGACCGAAAGCGGAAGCGTTTACTTAACGCGGTTGATGTAGTCGAGCATCTTCTCGATTCAACTGATCATGTACCGAACGTACGACACCTCCGAGTTCTGCACACGTTCAGTTCGATGACGTCCCTCGAACTCTTGATCCAGCAAAGTGTTGAGGGAGAGTTTCATCGGCACGAAGGCGTGGTGACGGTGATGGTGAAGTGATCCGTGCAGGGCTTCGCCTAAGCACTACGACGATATGACCGGAGGAGCAAACGATGGAGGGGGCGCCGCACACGGCTAGGAACAATTGATGTGTTTTAGAGGCGCCCCCCGCCCCCGTATATAAAGAAGGGAGAGGGCTGGAGGCCGGCATAGGCGTGCCCCAAGTGGGAAGAGTCTCACTTGGGCTCCTAGTCCAATTCGCCCACCCCCCTTTCTTTTATCGGAGGGGGAAAGGGGGAGGAGAGGGAGAAGGAGAAGGAAAGGGGGGCGCCCCCCCCCTAGTCCAATTTGGACTCCTCCCTTGGGGGGGGGCACGCGCCACCCCTTGTGAGCTAGCCGGCCTCCCACCTATGGCCCATATGGCCCATATCTTTCCCTGGGGGTTCCGATACCGCCCCCCCCCGGGTACTTCGATATGTACCCGATACATTTTGAAACACTTCCGGTGTCCGAATACTATCGTCCAATATAGCAATCTTTACCTCTCGACCATTTCGAGACTCCTCGTCATGTCCATGATCTCATCCGGGACTCCGAACAACATTCGGTCACCAAATCACATAACTCATAATACAAATCGTCATCGAACATTAAGCGTGCGGACCCTACGGGTTCGAGAACTATGTAGACATGACCGAGACACATCTCCGGTCAATAACCAACAGTGGAACCTGGATGCTCATATTGGTTCCGACATATTCTACGAAGATCTTTATCGGTCAAACCGTTATGACAACATACATCATTCCCTTTGTCATCGGTATGTTACTTGCCCGAGATTCTTTACTCATTCCCAACATACATCTTCATACCTAGTTCAATCTCGTTACCGGCAAGTCTCTTTACTCGTTCCGTAATACATCATCCCGCAACTAACTCATTAGTCACATTGCTTGCAAGGCTTGTCACGATGTGTATTACCGAGAGGGCCCAGAGATACCTCTCCGATACTCGGAGTGACAAATCCTAATCTCGATCTATGCCAACCCAAAAAACACCTTTGGAGATACCTGTAGAGCATCTTTATAATCACCCAGTTACGTTGTGACGTTTGATAGCATACAGGGTATTCCTCCAGTATTCGGGAGTTGCATAATCTCATAGTCAAAGGAATATTTATAAGTCATGAAGAAAGCAATAGCAATAAAACTGAACGATCTTTATGCTAAGCTAACGGATGGGTCTTGTCCATCACATCATTCTCCTAATGATGTGATCCCGTTCATCAAATGACAACACATGTCTATGGTTAGGAAACTTACCCATCTTTGATTAACGTGCTAGTCTAGTAGAGGCATACTAGGGACACTGTGTTTGTTCTATGTATTGACACATGTATCAAGTTTCCGGTTAATACAATTCTAGCATGAATAATAAACATTTATCATGATATAAGGAGATATAAATGACAACTTTATTATTGCCTCTAGGGAATATTTCCTTCAGTATCCCACTTGCACTAGAGTCAATAATATATATTACATTGTAATGATTCTAACACCCATGGAGTCTTGGTGTTGATCGTGTTTTTCTCGTGGAAGAGGCCTAATCAACGGGTCTGACACATTCAGATCCGTATGTATTTTGCAGATCTCTATGTCTCCCTCCTTGACTTGATCACAGATGGAGTTGAAGCGTCTCTTGATGTGTTTGGTTCTCTTGTGAAATCTGGATTCCTTCACCAAGGCAATTGCTCCAGTATTGTCACAAAAGATTTCCATTGGACCCAATGCACTATGTATTACACCTAGATCAGATATGAACTCCTTCATCCAGACTCCTTCATTCACTGCTTACGAAGCAGCTATGTACTCCGCTTCACACATAGATCCTGCCACGACGCTTTGCTTGGAACTGCACCAACTGACAGCTCCACCATTCAATATAAGTACGTATCCGGTTTGTGACTTAGAGTCATCCGGATCAGTGTCAAAGCTAGCATCAACGTAACCATTTACGACGAGCTCTTTGTCACCTCCATAAACGAGAAACATATCCTTAGTCCTTTTCAGGTATTTCAGGATGTTCTTTACCGTTGTCCAGTGGTCCACTCCTGGATTACTTTGGTACCTCCCTGCTATACTTATAGCAAGGCACACATCAGGTCTGGTACATAGCATTGCATACATGATAGAACCCATGGTTGAGGCATAGGGAATGACTTTCATTTTCTCTCTATCTCCTACAGTGCTCGGGCATTGAGTCTGACTCAACTTCACACCTTGTAACACAGGCAAGAACCCTTTCTTTGACTGATCCATTTTGAACTTCTTCAAAACTTTATCAAGGTACGTGCTTTGTGAAAGTCCAATTAAGCGTCTTGATCTATCTCTATAGATCATGATGCCCAATATATAAGCAGCTTCACCGAGGTCTTTCATTGAAAAACTCTTATTCAAATATCCTTTTATGATACCCTGAAATTCTATATCATTTCCAATCAACAACATGTCGTCCACATATAATATCAGAAATGCTACAGAGCTCCCACTCACTTTCTTGAAATACAGGCTTCTCCAAAAGTGTATATAAAACCATATGCTTTGATCACTTCCTCAAAGCATATATTCCAACTCTGAGATACTTGCACCAGTCCATAAATGGATAGCTGGAGCTTACACACTTTGTTAGCACCTTTAGGATAGACAAAACCTTCTGGTTGCATGATATACAATTCTTCTTTAAGAAAAGCATTAAGGAATGCAGTTTTGACGTCCATTTGTGAGATTTCATAATCATAAAATATGGCAATTGCTAACATGATTCGAACAGACTTAAGCATCGCTATAGGTGAGAAGGTCTCATCATAGTCAACTCCTTGAACTTGTCAAAAATCTTTCGCAACAAGTCAAGCTTTGTAGACAGTAACATTACCATCTGCGTCAGTCTTCTTCTTGAAGATCCATTTATTCTCTATGGCTTGCCGATCATGGGGCAAGTTAACCAAAGTCTATACTTTGTTCTCATACATGGATCCCATCTCAGATTTTGTGGCCTCAAGCCATTTCGTGGAATCTGGGCTCATCATCGCTTCCTCATAGTTCATAGGTTCATCATGGTCTAGTAACATGACTTCCAGAACAGGATTACCATACCACTTAGGTGCAGAACATACTCTGGTTCACCTACGAGGTTCGGTAGTAACTTGATCTGAAATTTCATGATCATCATCATTAGCTTCCTCACTAATTGGTGTAGGCATCACGAGAACGGTTTTCTGTGATGAGCTACTTTCCAATTCAAAAGAAGGTACAATTACCTCATCAAGTTCTACTTTCCTCCCACTCACTTATTTCGAGAGAAACTCCTTCTCTAGAAAGGATCCATTCTTAGCAACAAATATCTTGCCTTCGGATCTGTGATAGAAGGTGTACCCAATAGTTTCTTTTGGGTATCCTATGAAGACGCACTTCACCGATTTGGGTTCGAGCTTATCAGGCTGAAGCTTTCTCACATAAGCATCGCAACCCCAAACTTTAATAAACGACAGCTTAGGTTTCTTGCCAAACCACAGTTCATACGATGTCGTCTCAACGGATTTAGATGGTGCCCTATTTAACGTGAATGCATATGTCTCTAATGCATAACCCCAAAACGATGGTGGTAAATTGGTAAGAGACATCTTTGATCGCACCATATCTAATAAAGTACGGTTACGACATTTGGACACACCATTACGCTGTGGTGTTCCAGGTGGCGTGAGTAGTGAAACTATTCCACATTGTTTTAAATGAAGACCAAACTCGTAACTCAAATATTCGCCTCCGTGGTCAGATCATAGAAACTTTATTTTCTTGTTACGATGATTTTCCACTTCACTCTGAAATTCTTTGAACTTTTCAAATGTTTCATCCTTGTGTTTCATTAAGTAGATATACCCGTATCTGCTCAAATCATCCGTGAAGATTAGAAAATAACGATACCTGCCGCGAGCCTCAACACTCATCGGACCGTATACATCGGTATGTATTATTTCCAATAAGTCAATGGCTCGCTCCATTGTTCTGGAGAACGGAGTCTTAGTCATCTTGCCCATGAGGCATGGTTCGCAAGCATCAAATGATACATAATCAAGTGATTCCAAAAGTCCATCTGCATGGAGTTTCTTCATGCGCTTTACACCAATATGACCTAAACGGCAGTGCCATAAATATGTTGCACTATCATTATCAACTTTGCATCTTTTGGCATCAATATTATGAATATGTGTATCACCACAATCGAGATTCAACAAAAATAGACCACTCTTCAAGGGTGCATGACCATAAAAGATATTACTCATATAAATAGAACAACCATTATTCTCTGATTTAAATGAATAACCGTCTCGCATCAAACAAGATCCAGATATAATGTTCATGCTCAATACTGGCACCAAATAACAATTATTCGGGTCTAAAACTAATCCCGAAGGTAGATGTAGAGGTAGCGTGCCGACGGCGATAACATCGACCTTGGAACCATTCCCGACGCGCATCGTCATCTCGTCCTTAGCTAATCTTCGTTTAATCTGTAGCCCCTGTTTTGAGTTGCAAATATGAGCAACAGAACTAGTATCAAATACACGGGCGCTACTACTAGCATTAGTAAGGTACACATCAATAACATGTATATCAAATATACCTTTGTTCACTTTGACATCCTTCTTATCCGCCAAATATTTGGGGCAGTTCCGCTTCCAGTGACCAGTCCCTTTGCAGTAGAAGCACTCAATTGCAAGCTTGGGTCCAGACTTGGGCTTTTCCCCGGAAGTGACAACTTGCTTGCCATTCTGCTTGAAGTTCCCCTTCTTTCCCTTGCCCTTTTTCTTGAAACTAGTTAACCATCAACACTTGATGCTCTTTCTTGATTTCTACCTCCGCAGCTTTGAGCATAGCGAAGAGCTCAGGAATTGTCTTATCCATCCCTTGCTTATTATAGTTCATCATGAAGACTTTGTAGCTTGGTTCCAGTGATTGAAGAACTGTGTCAATAACACTATCATCCGGAAGATTAACTCCCAGCTGAATCAAGTGGTTATGGTACCCCAGACATTCTGAGTATGTGTTCACTAACGGAACTATCCGCCTCCATCTTGCAGCTATAGAACTTGTTGGAGACTTCATGTCTCTCAACTCGGGCATTTGCTTGAAATATTAACTTCAACTCCTGGAACATCTCATATTTTCCATGACGTTCAAAACGTCTTTGAAGTCCCGTTTCTAAGCCGTAAAGCATGGTACATTGAATGATAGAGTAGTCATCAAACCGCGTCTGCCAGATGTCCAAAGCCTCTACATTAGCGGGAGGGGGCTTTTCACCTAGCGATGCATCAAGGACATAATCCTTCTGTGCAGCAATGAGGATAATCCTCAAGTTATGGACTTAGTCTGTGTAGTTGCTACCATCATATTTCAACTTAGCTTTCTCTAGGGATGCATTAAAATTCAAGGGAACGGTAGCACGGGCCATTGATCTACAACATAGATATGCAAAAACTATCAGGACTAAGTTCATGATAAATTAAGTTCAATTAATCATATTACTTAAGAACTCACACTTAGATAGACATCCCTCGAGTTATGTAAATGATCACGTGATCCATATCAACTAAACCATGTCCGATCATCACGTGAGATGGAGTAGTTTTCAATGGTGAACATCTCTATGTTGATCATATGTACTATATGATTCACGTTCGACCTTTTGGTCTCCAGTGTTCCGAGGCCATGTCTGTACATGCTAGGCTCGTCAAGTTTAACCTGAGTATTCCACACATGCAAAACTGTCTTGCACCCGTTGTATGTGAACGTAGAGCTTATCACACCCGATCATCATGTGGTGTCTCAGCACGATGAACTATCGCAATGGTGCATACACAGGGAGAACACTTATACCTTGAAATTTAGAGAGGGATCATCTCATAATGCTACCGGCGTACTAAGCAAAATAAGATGCATAAAAAGATAAACATCACATGCAATCAAAATATGTGACATGATATGGCCATCATCATCTTGTGCCTTTGATCTCCATCTCCAAAGCACCGTCATGATTTCCATCGTCACCGGCTTGACACCCTGGTCTCCATCGTAGCGTCGTTGTCGTCTCGCCAACTATTGCGTCTACAACTATCGCTAATGCATAGTGATAAAGTAAAGCAATTACATGGCGATTGCATTTCATACAATAAAGCGACAACCATAAGGCTCCTGCCAGTTGCCGATAAATTCTACAAAACATGATCATCTCATACAATAACGTATATCACATCATATCTTGACCATATCACATCACAACATGCCCTGCAAAAACAAGTTAGACGTCCTCTACTTTGTTGTTGCAAGTTTTTACGTGGCTGCTACGGGCTTCTAGTAAGAACCATTATTACCTATGCATCAAAACCACAACGATGTTTTTTCAAGTTTGCTGTTTTAACCTTCAACAAGGACCGGCCGCAGTCAAATTCGATTCAAGTAAAGTTGGGGAAACAGACACCCGCCAACCACCTTTGTGCAAAACACGTTGCATGTCTGTCGGTGGAACCGGTCTCATGAACGTGGTCATGTAAGGTTGGTCCGGGCCGCTTCATCCAACAATACTGTCGAATCAAAATAAGACGTTGGTGGTAAGCATACGCATAGACCTGGCTCTGATGCCACTATTGGGATTTGTAGCATGCAATTTCAAAAAATTCCTACGATCATGCAAGATCCATCTAGGAGATGCATAGCAACGAGAGGGGGAGAGTGTGTCCACGTACCCACGTAGACCAAAAGCGTAAGCGTTTACTCAATGCGGTTGATGTAGTCGAACGTCTTCTTGATTCAACTGATCAAGCACCGAACGTACAGAACCTCTGAGTTCTCCACACGTTCAGCTCGATGACGTCCCTCGAACTCTTGATCTAGGAAAGTGTCGAGGGCGAGTTTCGTCAGCATGATGGCGTGGTGATGGTGATGATGAAGTGATCCACGCAGGGCTTCACCTAAGCACTACGACAATATGACCGGAGGAGTAAACGGTGGAGGGGGCGCCGCACATGGCTAGGAACAATTGATGTGTTTTAGAGGCGCCCCTGCCCCCATATATAAAGGAGGGAGAGGGGAGGAGGTCGGCCTAGGCATGCCCCAAGTGGGAGGAGTCCCACTTGGGCTCCTAGTCCAATTCGCCCCCCCCCCCGCCTTCCTTTTATCGGAGGGGGGAAGGGGGAGGAGAGGTTGAAGGAGAAGGAAAGGGGGGCACCGCCCCCCCCCCCCCTTAGTCCAATTCAGACTCCTCCCTTGGGGGGCGCCACCCCTTGTGGGCCGGCCGGCCTCCCTCCTATGGCCCATATGGCCCATATCTTCCCCCGGGGGGTTCCGGTAACCCCCCCGGTACTCCGATATGTACCCGATACATTTTGAAACACTTCCGGTGTCCGAATACTATCGTCCAATCAAACTTTACCTCTCAACCATTTTGAGACTCCTCGTCATGTTCGTGATCTCATCCGGGACTCCGAACAACATTTGGTCACCAAATCACATAACTCATAATACAAATCATCATCGAACACTAAGCGTGCGGACCCTACGGGTTCGAGAACTATGTAGACATGACCGAGACACATCTCCGTTCAATAACCAATAGCAGAACCTGGATGCTCATATTGGTTCCTACATATTCTATGAAGATCTTTATCGGTCAAACCGTAATGACAACATACGTCATTCCCTTTGTCATCGGTATGTTACTTGCCCGAGATTCGATCGTCGGTATCTTCATACCTAGTTCAATCTCTTTACCGGCAAGTCTCTTTACTCGTTCCATAATACATCATCCCGCAACTAACTCATTAGTCACATTGCTTGCCAGGCTTATCACGATGTGTATTACCGAGAGGGCCCAGAGATACCTCCCCGATACTCGGAGTGACAAATCCTAATCTCGATCTATGCCAACCCAACAAACACCTTTGGAGATACCTGTAGATCATCTTTATAATCACCCAGTTACGGTGTGACATTTGATAGCACACAAGGTATTCCTCCGGTATTCGGGAGTTGCATAATCTCATAGTCAAAGGAATATGTATAAGTCATGAAGAAAGCAATAGCAATAAAACTTAACGATCATTATGCTAAGCTAACGGATGGGTCTTGTCCATCACATCATTCTCCTAATGATGTGATCCCGTTCATCAAATGACAACACATGTCTATGGTTAGGAAACTTAAACATCTTTAATTAACGAGCTAGTCTAGTAGAGGCAGACTAGGGACACTGTGTTTGTTCTATGTATTAACACATGTATCAAGTTTCCGGTTAATACAATTCTAGCATTAATAATAAACATTTATCATGATATAAGGAAATATAAATAACAACTTTATTATTGCCTCTAGGGCATATTTCCTTCACTTTTTCCTTGGTCTTGGCATTGGCGGCCTCGATCTCTAGCATCTTGGCTTGCTTCTCCGCCTCCATCTCAAGCATCTTGGTTTGCTTCTCTGCGTCCATCTCAAGCCTCCTCATTTATATCTCCATGAAGGCGTTCATTTGCTCTTCTTTGTAACATCGACGCTCCTCCTCCCTTGAGTACTTCTTACTCATCATGCCCTCCACGCTTGCGATCAAGGTGTTCGGCGTTGCATCTCACTTGTCCTCCTTCTTGGAGTTGGTCTTCCCCCGCGGCCGTGCCTTCTCACCATCCCCAACCTCCTCCAGGGCTTGCTTCCCCCCACGTGACTAGAGGGCAGCGTATTGCGCGTTGAACGTCTCCTCGTCTTTGATGACCCTAAAGCAATGGGAGAGGTTGAAGCACTTGCCATTTTGTTGGACCTTGAATGCCTCCAAAGCTTGAAATGCCTACAAATGTATTTCATGCAAGCATATTGGAAAATGGTATGCAAATGAACACGCAAGCATAATCAGAATGACACAAAAGAGGGTGGCTTGCTAGCATACCATGTCTTGCATGCCGATGTCGCTCATGGGGAGGGCCTTGACGCAGTCAACAGTGTCACAAAACTTGTTGCACTCTTGTTGGATCACCCTCCATGACTTCAAAATGGACACCCACCCATGCATGCTTACTATTTGGTACGGCGGAAAATTCTTGCGCTCATGGAACTCACGGTGGACACGAATCCAAAAGGTTGATGCCTTTGTTCGATGCCCGTATTGATGTCTTTCCCAATGTCTCTCCAACACTCACAAAGAAGCTTGTCATCGGCTGCTATGTATGCCTTGGTCCGCTTGCTCTTGCGCTTCGGCTTTGCCCCAGCGGCTTGGTTGGTGAGATCGTCCTTGAATAAAGGCTCCCCTTCAATGTTGCACTCGTCCTCTTCCTCTTGCCCGTAGTCCTTCGGAAACTCATGGTCGAGTGGGAAGCCGTCCAGGTCCAGGACGACTTGATCATGCATGAAGGCCGCCTGATCTTGATCAAAGATGGACGACATGAATGCCCCTCGGACGTCCTAGCTTTGTGTCTCGTCGGGATCGTAGCAAGCCCGACGGCACCGCCAGCGGCTGGCGCACCACCCTCGAAGATGTTGTTTTGCATGTAGTCTTCGTTGCCGGAGGCCAGCATTTCATCGAACAGGTTGCGTGCGCCTGGCAGCACGTCGGCTAGCATGTGTCGTGCGCATTTCCTCGCACCTCTGGATGACGAGCCACCGGCCATAGGTGTGGCATTGAGGTCGATGGGCACGGGCGCTGGCGTGGAAGGCACCACCACGCTCACCTCAGGCGAGCACTCCCCAGAGAGGTGGGAGGCCTGCGAGTAGACGTGGAAGCCGAGCATCGGGGTGCAAGCCGACGCGTGGGGCAAGTCAAGCAACACCATCCGAGGGAACTTGGATGAGCTGGTGCTGGCCGCGGCCACGGTGGCATTGACGAGGCCGGGCTGGCTAGGGTTAACCCTAGCATATAGAGTGCCTCCCTCTTGCCGCCGCAACGCGAGCGTTGGTGACCTCCTGCTGCGCGGCGGCGGCGATGGCGGCAACCGCGATGGCTTCATCCCTCGCGTCTGCCGCGTGCCTCCGACCCTTCCTCTTGGCTGACTCCCTTGCCCACTGTTCGGGCATCAGCATCTTCTTCGGCTTGGGCACGGCGGCGGTCTTGCAGGGGGCGTGAGGCTTTCCTTTGCCGGAGGAGGCAGTCATCATGTCGTACGAGGTGAGGGAGGCGAGGCCGGCGGCGGCATCGAGGTCGTCGTCCATGGTGGGGGGCGGGAGCGCATGCGGGCCGGAGGGTTTTTGGAGGGAAATGGTGGAGGCTGCCACCGACCAGCAGGCACGGGGGAGGAGAAGGCGAGCGCGCACGCGTCCGTGCCGACACAAAGCCGGCTCAAAAATGGGCCGGGAATCGGTCGGCAGGCGGACGAAAAGTGGACGCGCATCCGTTTGGGTCGGCGCGTTGGCCGACTTTTCTGTCCGCACCGACCCAAATGGACGCATGCGGATGAAATGGGTCACCCTGTTGGATTTGCTCTTACGGCTATGGTACTTCAAAACTACCGCTTTGCCGAAAATCACAAAAACTCACAAACTCTACGGCAAGTGAGTAATAAATCGCACCGATTCTCATATTTGGTCATTATAACAGCAAACTAACAATTGGGACCCACCTATTGGGCTGACATGGCATGCACATGTGGACACTAGCTAAGGTGGATATGGGCCCCACTTGTCAATGGCTTAATGCTTATCTTCTTCCTTCACTTTCCCCATGGGGCATTTCATCGAGTAGCTTCCGGGCGGCCACAGCCGCGTGTTTCTCGTGTTGGTTGCTTCTGGAGTCTCGTCGAGCTGTACGCCATCGGCCTCTTGGTGTGGGTGCACCGGCAAGGCGGTAGAGGAAGCCATGACCTACCATAGCAGGGCCGCCGAGGGCCGCCACACCGCGCCTCGTGCTCCTCCAATTGTTGCCCATACACAGGCGAGCGATGGGCTATTGCTCGAGATGTGGACGGAGCCGGCCACTCCCTCCCCTTACGCGGTGCCCTCGGGAAGAGCGGTGGCACCTGCGCACATGGCCGGTGGCCTGACATCAATTTTCCGCACACGTCCGAGCCGGCGGTGCTCAAGGTCACGCCCGTGGATGCCTCGCGGGCTGGCTTGGGCGGTCACGCGGAAGACGAGGGGCGGCGCATCAAGGGTCGCCGGGGCCACGCCGGCACGGGCGGCGAGTGGCTAGAGCATGAGCTCTAGCGGCGGTCGACTACAGCTGCGGCGCACGGGAGAGCTCGAGCAAGGGGAAAGAGAAGGAAGCAGGAGGCGTAGGGGAATAGGGCGGCGAACAATGTCCCTTGTGGTCGGTGGTGATGGCTCCTCTCGAGACATGGGCGAGGGCACGGGCTAGCTAGGGTTTGAGGCCGCCGGAGCAAATCAGAGGCGAGGAAGAAGGAGAAGAAGGGGAAATAAGATGTGTGGCTGATAGGTGGGACCCGTCCACCCAAGCAAGTCAACACATTGACTAGGACTAGTCTTTGCCACATCAGGCCGACAGACAGGCCCCACCCGTTAGTTTTGCTGTTAAACACAGCTCAGTTCCAAATTAGTGCGATTTGTTACTCACTTGCCGTAGAGGTGATGGTAGTTTGTGATTTTTGCAAAAGCGGTGGTTTTGGAGTACGCTAGCCGCAAATGTGATGGTTTTGAGTAATTTAGTCGTGTCCAGGACATGCCTTCCTTATGGGGGTGGGGAGATAAGAGCACTGTAACTTTTTGGGTTAGGCTTTTTTATAAAGAAAACTTTCATATTTTTGTTTGTCACATATACCTACCACATCAGTGGTTTGCTGTTTCAAAAATCTCAAATGGTCGAGTGATTAACATTTGATCAGGGTTTTGACAGTAGGGGCTCGCATGTAATAGAACCATTTTTTACCGTTAACTTACTTATGGAGCCCACATATCACTGTCTCTTCCTCATATTCTAATAAAAAAATTCTCATGTACTCTATGTGTCCCATAAAAAATTCCACATATCATTGTTTCTTTGGTATTCCACCTTTAAAAGTTTAACTAGCAAGCATGGTGGAAATTTCAGCTTCCGGCATCTTTCTTTTATTTGTAACAATATCTTTCATATACTTAGCATAAGGATTCATTTTAAGCATATCAGTCAAACGCATACACAAATAGGTATGTCTAATCATTTCAGCAAAGCGCTCAAAATCCTCATCATCCTTTTTCTTGGATAGTTTAGGAGGAAAAGGCATGGGTTTCTGAACCCATGGTTCTCTTTCTTTAGCATGCTTCCTGGCAACGAAGTCTCTCTTATCATAACGTTGATTCTTTAATTGTGGGTTATCAAGATCAACAGCAGGTTCAATCTCTACATCATTGTTATTGCTAGGTTGAGCATCAACATGAACATCATCATTAACATTATCACTAGGTTCATGTTAATTACTAGATTGTGTTTCAGCATCAGAAACAGAAATATCATTGGGATTCTCATGTGTGTCAACAACAGGTTCACTAGAAGCATGAAAAGTCCTATCATTTTTTTTCTTCTTCTTAGAAGGACTAGGTGTGACAACATTAGTTCTCTGAGAATCTTGCTCAACTCTCTTATGGTGGCCCTCAGGATACAAAGGTTCCTGAGTCATTTTACCCCCTCTAGTCACAACTCTAATAGCATTATCTTTTTTCTTATTATTCAATTCATTGAGCAAATCATCTTGAGCCTTAAGCACTTGTTCTACTTGAGTGGTGACCATAGAAGCATGTTTACTAATAATTTTAAGGCCACCTTTAACTCTAGACATATAATCACTCAAGTGTTCAACCATATAAGCATTACGTTTCAATTGTCTACCAACATAAGCATTGAAGTTTTCTTGTTTAACAATAAAATTATCAAACTCATCCAAGCATTGGCTAGCAGACTTATTACTAGGAATATCACCTTCATAAAATCTATAGAGAGAATTTACGTTTACTACTTGTGTCAGGTTATCAAGACCATGTATTTCTTCAATAGGTGGTAAATTATTAACATCTTCAGCTTTAATACTCTTTTCTTTAATAGATTTCTTTGCCTCTTGCATATCTTCAGGATTGAGAAATAGAATACCCCTTTTCTTCGGAGTTGGCTTAGGAGTTGGTTCAGGAAGTGTCCAATCATTATCATTACTCAATATATTATTCAAGAGCAATTCATCTTGCTCAACAGTTCTTTCCCTGAAAACACAACCAGCACAACTATCCAGGTGGTCTCTGGAAGTATCGGTTAGTCAATTATAAAAGATATCAAGTATTTCATTTTTATTGAGAGGATGATCAGGCAAAGCATTAAGTAATCGGAGATGCCTCCCCCAAGCTTGTGGGAGACTCTCTTCTTCAATTTGCACAAAATTATATATTTCCCTTAAGGCAGCTTGTTTCTTATGAGCGGGGAAATATTTAGCAGAGAAGTAATAAATCATATACTGGGGACTACGCACACAACCAGAAGCAAGAGAATTAAACCATGTTTTAGCATCACCCTTTAATGAGAATGAAAATAACTTGACGATATAGTAGTAACGAATTTTTTCCTCATGAGTGAATAGGGTGGCTATATCATTCAATTTAGTAAGATGTGCCACAACAGTTTTAGATTCATAGCCATAAAAAGGATCTGATTCAACCAAAGTAATTAACTCAGGATCGATAGAGAAATCATAATCCTTATCAGAAATACAGATAGGTGAAGTAGCAAAAGCAGAGTTGTCATGGAAACGTCATAGCAGATGTCCTAGTGTGAGGACTTAGTCGTGAGGCCAACGCATCTATGCAGTAGCTTGAAGGGGTTGATCGGAATCAAGAGACGCAACACGTAAGACGAAGATTTAGACAGCTTCGGGCCCCGGGAAACATCATCCGGTAACAACCCTACATGCTGTTTGTGGCTAGGTCTCATTATCATCATGAGGGAGTCGCCGTAACTCCGGCTCTCCTAGTTGTGTCTAGACTTAATGATTATTCAACTTGTCCCTCTTGGGGTGCCCTGCCCCTCCTTATATATGTTGGAGGGGCGGGTTACATGTAGAGTCCAACTCAGACTTAAGACTTAACTATTCTGACTTCTCTCCATGGGCTTTTCTCCATGAGCTTCTTAATGTTTAGGGCTTCTTAACTGTTGATTTACAATCTGGCTTACCATCTAGCTTAGCTATCCGGCTTAACTGTCTGGCTTAACTGTCCGGCTTAACTATCCGGCTTAACTATCTGACTTAACTGTCTGCTTAACTATCTGGCTTATATGACTGTGTCTGCCAGCTTACAATGCTTAACTATTCCCGACGGCTTATAGTCTGTCGGGTCACCAATGAAACATCAAGTCCTAGCCGGGTCATATATTTGGCCGGGTCATACCGCGGGGTATATCCCCGACAAGCGTCATATTTCATTCTAGCATTCAAAGACTTTTCTTTCAGCTTAGCTAACAGTTTCTTAAGATCATATCTATCTTTGCAAGCAAAAAGGTCTCTAGCAGTTTCTTCATCCATAACATAACCCTCAGACACATCAGGCAATTCATATCTATGGGGAGAATCTTCATCATCACGTTCATCAATATTATCTGTTTCAATAATTTCATTCTCTCTAACCCTAGAAAGTTGCTCATCAAGAAATTCACCTAATGGCATGGTATTATCAAGCATAGAAGTAGTTTCATCATAAGCATCATGCATAGCAGAAGTGGCATCAACATGCGACATATCAAAATCAATAACAAGTGTAGGTGTCACAAATTTACTCATAATAGAAGGTGAATCAAGTGCAGAGCTAGATGGCAGTTCCTTACCTCCCCTCGTAGTTGAGGGAAAAATCTTGGTTCTTTCATCTTTCAAGTTCCTCATAGTGATCAACAGATATAAATCCCAAGTGACTCAAAGAATAGAGCTATGCCCCCCGGCAATGGCGCCAGAAAATAGTCTTGATAACCCACAAGTATAGGGGATCACAACAATTTTCGAGGGTAGAGTATTCAACCCAAATTTATTGATTCGACACAAGGGGAGCCAAAGAATATTCTCAAGTATTAGCAGTTGAGTTGTCAATTCAACCACACCTAAAAGACTTAATATCTGCAGCAAAATATTTAGTAGCAAAGTAGTATGGAAGTAACGGTAATGATGGCAAAAGTAACAGTAGTAGTTTTTGTAGCAATCGTAACAGTGGCAACAGAAAAGTAACTAAGAAAAGATCAATATGTGAAAAGCTTGTAGGCAATGGATCAATGATGGATAATTATGTCGGATGCGATTCCTCATGCAACAGTTATAACATAGGGTGACACAGAACTAGCTCCAGTTCATCAATGTAATGTAGGCATGTATTCCGAATATAGTCATACGTGCTTATGGAAAAGAACTTGCATGACATCTTTTGTCCTACCCTCCCGTGGCAGCGGGGTCCTATTGGAAACTAAGGGATATTAAGGCCTCCTTTTAATAGAGTACCATACCAAAGCATTAACACTTAGTGAATACATGAACTCCTCAAACTACGGTCATCACCAGGAGTGGTCCCGATTATTGTCACTTCGGGGTTGCCGGATCATAACACATAGTAGGTGACTATTGACTTGCAAGATAGGATCAAGAACTCACATATATTCATGAAAACATAATAGGTTCAGATCTGAAATCATGGCACCCGGGCCCTAGTGACAAGCATTAAGCATAACAAAGTCATAGCAACATCAATCTTAAAACATAATGGATACTAGGGATCAAACCCTAACAAAACTAACTCGATTACATGGTAAATCTCATCCAACCCATCACCGTCCAGCAAGCCTACGATGGAATTACTCACGCACGGCGGTGAGCATCATGAAATTGGTGATGGAGGAAGGTTGATGATGACGATGGCGACGGATTCCCCTCTCTGGAGCCCCGAACGGACTCCAGATCAGCCCTCCCGATGAAGATTAGGGCTTGGCGGCGGCTCCGTATCATAAAACATGATGAATCCTTCTCTCTTATTTTTTCTCCCCGAACGTGAATATATAGTGTTGGAGTTGAGGTCGATGGAGTCTCAGGGGGCCCATGAGGCAGGGGGCACCCTAGGGGGCCGCGCCTTGCACCCTCGTCGACAGGGTGTGGGCCCCCTGATGCTGATTCTTTCGCCAATATTTTTATTAATTCCAAAACGGGTCTCCTTGGATTTTTAGTTCATTCTGAGAACTTTTATTTCTGCACAAAAATAACACCATGGCAATTCTACTGAAAACAGCATCAGTCTGGGATAGTTCCATTCAAATCATGCAACTTAGAGTCCAAAACAATGGCAAAAGTGTTTGGAAAAGTAGATATGTTGGAGACGTATAATAGACCTTCGGGTCCATAGTTAGTAGCTAGATGGCTTCCTCTCTCTCTCTCTTTACAATGGTCTCTTGTAGATCCATATGATGTAACTCTTTTGCGGTGTGTTTGTTGGGATCGATGAACTTTGAGTTTATGATTAGATCTATCTTTTTATATCCATGAAAGTATTTGAGTTTCTTTGATCTCTTTTATGCATGATTGCTTATAGCCTCATATTTCCTCTCCGATATTTGGGTTTTGTTTGGCCAACTTGATCTATTTATCTTGAATTGGGAAGAGGTGCTTTGTAGTGGGTTCGTTCTTACGGTGCTTGATCCCAGTGACAGAAGGGGAACCGACATGTACGTATCATTGCTACTAAGGATAAAACGATGGGGTCTATCACTACATAGATAGATCTTGTCTACATCATGTCATCGTTCTTATTGCATTACTCCCTTTCTCCATGAACTTAATACACTAGATGCATGCTGGATAGCGGTCGATGTGTGGAGTAATAGTAGTAGATGCAGGCAGGAGTCGGTCTACTAATCTTGGACGTGATGCCTATGTAATGATCATTGCCTGGATATCGTCATGAGTATTTGAAGTTCTATCAATTGCCCAACAGTAATTTGTTCACCCATCGTTTGCTATTTTTCTCGAGAGAAGCCACTAGTGAAACCTATGGCCCCCGGGTATCTTTCTCATATTATTTGCCTTTGCGATCTATTTTTCTTCGCGTTTATTTTCAAGGGTCTTTTACATTTATATCCCTAACTCAAACCCACTACTCACATTTACCCCTAATTTCGAAGTCTACTCAAATTTGCCCCTCCGCCATTAAGTGACCTTACAAAAATGCCCTTCCATTCCGTTTCCGTCCGGTCAAAGGGGTTTGACCGTCTACGGGGCGTTTGTTGGACATTTTTCCCTTGCCTCCATGTGCCACTTACATGTGGGACCCAGTCAAAAAAATAAAAAGGAAAAACTCTCCCTCTCACCCTCTCTCACACACACTTACATGTGGGCCCCAAACAAAATAGATAAATAAAAAAAATCCCTACCACCTCTCTCCCCAACCTCAGGACCTCTGTGCCTCACCTCCGGCGAACGCCGACATGCCGGATTGCGTGCCGTCGGCACCAGCTCCCCACACGCCGCAGCCCTCCCTCCATTCCATTCTCCCTCTCCCTCCCTCCCTTCCTCTCCCTCCCTCTCCCACGACTGTGCTCTGGACTGGCGGCGTGCTCCAGTGACCAAAGCTACGGTGACAATGGACGAAATCGCAACTCCGGCGACCAACTTGTCGGCGAAGAGTATAGTTCGGACGAGTGCGATGGGGAACGTCCAGTGGTACCAACAGAGTGTGAAGGGGTGGCCGGAATCGACCACGGCGACGAGCTAGGCGGCGGCCGACGGCGGTGCTCGACGGACTCGAGAAGGCGGCCATGGATCCAGTGATTTAGGGGGCTGGGCGACATCTTAGGGGCACCACGAACACGATTGAGACATTGATTTGTGGTTTAGCAACACAGGGGTGGCGAATCGACGATGGCGCTCCGGCGGCCGCAGACGAGGAAGACGGTCGATCCGGTCATGTTTGTGAGGCCGTGCTCGAGCTTCTCCTAGGAGTAGACGAAATCGAGGCATGCTCGTCTCCTCGATAGCTTTTCAGCCATCTGTGAGGACAATGGCCGCGACAATGGCGAATGTCACGACGATGGCCATCCTGGGATGTGGCTGAGGGGAGGAGAGTGAGCGGGGGTAAGGGAGGGAAAGTTATCTAGGGTTGTTCAAGGGCCTGTCGGCATCACTAAGTAGCCCTACTCGAGCTACTACGGCGGCAGCTGTCGAACAGCGGGCGACGGTGACGCGCGCCGACGCATGCAGTCGATGTGCTGACGAAGACGACGACTGGGGGAGATGGGTTGGCCTGAGTAGGTGGTTCGACTTAGGGACAGAAATGCAAATGGCCCTATTTTCAAATCTACTAAAACAAAAACCCAAAAATACCTTCCTGCAATTTATTCTTATTTATTTATTTGGCGTTCGATCTATCAATCTACTTACCTCACGTACGTTTTCCTATCTTGAGGCGTCGTACCCCGGAAGGGATTGTCAACCCCTTTAACACGATAGGTTGCGAGAAGTTGTTATTTGTGTGCAGGTGTTGTTTACATTGTGTTGCTTGGTTCTCCTACTAGTTCGATAACCTCGGTTTCACATCTGAGGGAAATACCTACTGCCGTTGTGCTGTATCATCCCTTCCTCTTTGAGGAAATACCGACGTAGCTTCAAGCGACATCAAAAGGAATTTCTGGTGCCGTTGCTGGGGAGGATCTTCAACACATACCAGGTTCCTAATCACAAATATCATCTCCTTGCAATTTACTTTATTTGCAATTTGCCTCTCGTTTTCCTCTCCCCCACTTCACAAAAATTTGCCGTTTTATTCGCCTGTCTTTTTTCGTTTGCCATTTTCTCGTCAGATCTATCCTTTGCTTGCAATCATGAGTGATTTTGGTATGGCACCAACAGATGATGGCCTTACTCCTAAGATTGGACGAACGGGAAATCTGGATGCTAACACTTTTACCTTGGGGCAAGGGAACGTTATGTGAAAAGAACGGATCCAAGAATTTCTCAATTGTGTTCGGAATCTAAGTCTTGATGATGCTCCTATACTTAGATCCTTGCTTTATGGCTAGCTAAGGGCGTAAAACTATAGCGCTTGTTGGGAGGCAACCCAATGAATAAAATTTATTTTTGCTTTTTGCTTCCTATTTTTGAGTGTTAGCACAATTATGCTACTGTTATGATTGTGTTTTTTGTGTTTTAATTAGTGTTTGTGCCAAGTAAAGCCTTTAGGATCTTCTTGGGCAATAGTTGTTTGATCTTGCTGGAAAAAAAACAGAAAGTTTTGCGCTCACGAAATCAATTTTATTTTTTACCAGAGAGCGATAAAATACCCATTCCAATTGCAGTAGATCAACATACAAATTTCTCAAGTGGTCCTAATTTTTCAGAGTTTTTTGAGTTACAGAAGTATTTTAAATAGTCAGATTGCTACAGACTATTCTATTTTGACAGATTCTATTTTCTTTGTGTTATGTGATTATTTTTGATGGCTCTATGGTTTTATTTGATGAGTTTTTGCCATAGAAAAGTTGGAATACAGTAGATATAATACAAAAACAAAATATTAATTTGTTTGATACAACACTTATAGTAGTGGTTTATTATTATTATATTAACGGATCTCGCGAAGGCTTTGTTGAGTTTTATGTGACTGAAGTTTTCCAGTTTTGGGTTATCTTACGATGGATGAAGGAAGGATGTAAGAGCCTAAGATTGGGGATGCCCCGGCATCCCAAGCTATTATCAAAGAATGAGCAACCAACTAAGCTTGGGGATGCCCCCGAGTGGTATCCCCACTTTCTTCAAACAACAATCGGTATTTTACTCGAGACTATATTTTTATTCGTCACATGATATGTGTTTTGCTTGGAGCGTCTTGTATGATATGAGTCTTTGCTTGTTTTATTTTGTGTTTTAAGTCATCAATCCTTACTGGACGCACCTATTTGAGAGAGCCAAAATTATGCCATGACTTGTTAGAATTTCTCTCTATGCTTCGCTTAAAATTTTTATGAGCAATGGACTTGCTCTTGTGCTTCACTTATATCTTTTTGAGCACGGTGTGCTTTGTTATTTTTCAAGAAATTCTATCTTGCTTAACTTAGACTTATTTGAGAGTTAGTAAAATGTTTAAGAAATTCTCTCTTGATTCACTTAAATTATTTTGAGAGAAAGAAAATTTGTTATGCTCATGATCTTCGCTGCCTCTTGAGCAACGGCGCCAGAAATTCTTCTTGCTACCACTTGAGTTTGCGTTGGAATTCCCCGAAGAGGAAGGGATGATGCAGCAAAGTAGCGTAAGTATTTCCCTCAGTTTTTGAGAACCAAGGTATCAAACCAATAGGAGGCTGCACGCGAGTCCCTAGTACCTGCACAAAACAAATAACTCCTCGCAACCAACGCGATAAGGGGTTGTCAATCCCTTCACGGTCACTTACGAGAGTGAGATCTGATAGATATGATAAGATAATATTTTTGGTATTTTTATGGTAAAGATGCAAAGTAAAATAAAAGCAAAGTAAAAAAGCAAAGGAAATAACTAAGTATTGGAAGATTAATATGATGAAGGTAGACCCGGGGGCCATAGGTTTCACTAGTGGCTTCTCTCAAGAGCATAAGTATTTTACGGTGGGTGAACGAATTACTGTTGAGCAATTGACAGAATTGAGCATAGTTATGAGAATGTCTAGGTATGATCATGTATATAGGCATCACGTCCGAGACAAGTAGACCGACTCCTGCCTGCATCTACTACTATTACTCCACTCATCGACCGCTATCCAGCATGCATCTAGAGTATTAAGTTCATGAAAATAGAGTAACGCCTTAAGCAAGATGACATGATGTATAGGGATAAATTCATGCAATATGGTAAAAAACATCTTGTTATCCTCAATGGAAACAATACAATACGTGCCTTGCTGCCCCTACTGTCACTGGGAAAGGATACCGCAAGATTGAACCCAAAGTTAAGCACTTCTCCCATTGCAAGAAAGATCAATCTAGTAGGCCAAACCAACTGATAATTCGAAGAGACTTGCAAATATAACCATTCATACATAAAAGAATTCAGAGAAGATTCAAATACTGTTCATAGATAATCTTGATCATAAACCCACAATTCATCGGTCCCAACAAACACGTCGCAAAAACAAGATTATATCGAATAGATCTCCACAAGAGAGGGGGAGAACATTGTGTTGAGATCCAAAAAGAGAGAAGAAGCCATCTAGCTAATAACTATGGACCCGAAGGTCTGAGGTAAACTACTCACACTTCATCGGAGAGGCTATGGTGTTGATGTAGAAGCCCTCCGTGATGGATGCCCCCTTCGACGGAGCTCCGGAACAGGCCCCAAGATGGGATCTCGTGGATACTGAAGGTTGCGGCGGTGGAATTAGGGTTTTGGCTCCGTATCTGATTGTTTGGGGGTACGTAGGTATATATAGGAGGAAGGAGTACGTCGGTGGAGCAACGGGGGGCCCACGAGGGTGGAGGGCGCGCCTAGGGGGGTAGGCGCCCCCTACCTTGTGGCTTCCTCCTTTGTTTCTTGACATAGGGTCCAAGTCTCCTGGATCATGTTGGGTGAGAAAATCACATTCCCGAAGGTTTCATTCCATTTGGACTCCATTTGATATTCCTTTTCTTCGAAACCCTAAAATAGGCAAAAAAACAACAATTCTGGGCTGGGCCTCCGGTTAATAGGTTAGTCCCAAAAATAATATAAAAGTGGATAATAAAGCCCAATAATGTCCAAAACAGTAGATAATATAGCATGGAGCAATAAAAAATTATAGATACGTTGGAGACGTATCAAGCATCCCCAAGCTTAATTCCTGCTCGTCCTCGAGTAGGTAAATGATACAAACAGAATTTTTGATGTGGAATGCTACTTGGCATAATTTTAATGTAACTCTTCTTAATTGTGGTATGAATATTCATATCCAAAATATTCAAGATAAAAGTTCATATTGACATAAAAATAATGATACTTCAAGCATACTAACAAAGCAATCATGTCTTCTCAAAATAACATGGCCAAAGAAAGTTATCCCTACAAAATCATATAGTCTGGCTATGCTCTATCTTCACCACACAAAGTATTTAAATCATGCACAACCCCGATGACAAGCCAAGCAATTGTTTCATACTTTTGACATTCTCAAACTTTTTCAATCTTCACGCAATACATGAGCGTGAGCCATGGATATAGCACTATAGGTGGAATAGAATGGTGGTTGTGGAGAAGACAAAAAGGGAGAAGATAGTCTCACATCAACTAGGCGTATCAACGGGCTATGGAGATGCCCATCAATAGATATCAATGTGAGTGAGTAGGGATTGCCATGCAACGGATGCACTAGAGCTATAAGTATATGAAATCTCACAAATGAAACTAAGTGGGTGTGCATCCAACTTGCTTGCTCACGAAGACCTAGGGCATTTTGAGGAAGCCCATCATTGGAATATACAAGCCAAGTTCTATAATGAAAAATTCCCACTAGTATATGAACGTGACGAAATGAGAGACTCTCTACCATGAATATCATGGTGCTACTTTGAAGCACAAGTGTGGTAAAAGGATAGTAGCATTGTCCCTTCTCTCTTTTTCTCTCATCATCATTTTTTTAGTTGGGCCTTTTCTCTTTCTTTTTTTACGGCCTCTTTTCTTTCCCCTTTTTTTATTTTTTATCCGGAGTCTCATCCCGACTTGTGGGGGAATCATAGTCTCCATCATCCTTTCCTCACTGGGACAATGCTCTAATAATGATGATCATCACACTTTTATTTTCTTACAACTCAACAATTACAACTCGATACTTAGAACAAAATATGACTCTATGTGAATGCCTCCGGCAGTGTACCGGGATATGAAATGAATCAAGAGTGACATGTATGAAAGAATTATGAATGGTGGCTTTGCCACAAATACGATGTCAACTACATGATCATGCTAAGCAATATGACAATGATGGAGTGTGTCATAATAAACGGAACGGTGGAAAGTTGCATGGCAATATATCTCGGAATGGCTGTGGAAATGCCATAATAGGTAGGTATGGTGGCTGTTTTGAGGAACATATATGGTGGGTGTATGATACCGACGAAAGGTGCGCGGTATTAGAGAGGCTAGCAATGGTGGAAGGAAGAAAAGTGCGTATAATCCATGGACTCAACATTAGTCATAAAGAACTCATATACTTATTGCAAAAATCTACAAGTTATCAAAGCAAAGTATTACGCGCATGCTCCTAGGGGGGTAGATTGGTAGGAAAAGACCATCGCTCATCCCCGACCGCCACTCATAAGGAAGACAATCAAAAAATAAATCATGCTCCAACTTCATCACATAACGGTTCACCATACGTGCATGCTACGGGAATCACAAACTTTAACACAAGTATTTCTCAAATTCACAACTACTCAACTAGAACAACTTTAATATCACCATCTTCATATCTCAAAACAATTATCAAGCATCAAACTTCTCATAGTATTCAACACACTCATAAGAAAGTTTTTACTATTCTTGAATACCAAGCATATTAGGATTATTTAAGAAAATTACCATGCTATTTAAGACTCTCAAAATAATCTAAGTGAAGCATGAGAGATCAGTAGTTTCTATAAAACAAATCCACCACCGTGCTATAAAAGATATAAGTGAAGTACTAGAGCAAAACTATATAACTCAAAAGATATAAGTGAAGCACATAGAGTATTCTAACAAATTCCAAATCATGTATGGCTCTCTCAAAAGGTGTGTAAAGCAAGGATGATTGTGGTAAACTAACAAATAAAGACTCAAATAATACTAGATGCTCCAAGCAAAACACATACCATGTGGTGAATAAAAATATAACTCCAAGTAAAGTTACCGATAGAAGTAGACGAAAGAGGGGATGCCTTCCGGGGCATCCCCAAGTTTTGGATTTTAGGTGTCCTCATATTATCTTGGGGGTGCCATGGGCATCCCCAAGCTTAGGCTCTTGCCACTCCTTGTTCCATAATTCATCAAATCTTTACCCAAAACTTGAAAAGTTCACAACACAAAACTTAAAGTAGAAAATCTCGTGAGCTCCGTTAGCGAAAGAAAACAAAAGACCACTTCAAGGTACTGTAATAAACCCATTATTTATTTATATTGGTGTTAAACCTACTGTATTCCAACTTCTCTATGGTTTATAAACTATTTTACTAGCCATAGATTCATCAAAATAGGCAAACAACACACGAAAAACAGAATCTGTCAAAAACAGAACAGTCTGGAGTAATCTGTAGCTAGCGCAAGATCTGGAACCCCAAAAATTCTAAAATAAATTTATGGACGTGAGGAATTTATCTATTAATCATATTCAAAAATAATTAACTAAATAGAGCTTTCCAAATAAAAATGGCAGCGGTTCTCGTGAGCGCTAAAGTTTCTGTTTCTTACAGGAAGATAACAAGACTTTCCCCAAGTCTTCCCAACAGTTCTACTTGGCACAAACACTAATTAAACACAAAAAACACAACAAAAACAGAGGCTAGGTAAATTATTTATTACTAAAAAAAGCAAAAAGCAAGGAATAAAAATAAAATTGGGTTGCCTCCCAACAAGCGCTATCGTTTAACGCCCCTAGATAGGCATAAAAAGCAAGGATAGATCTAGGTATTGCCATCTTTGGTAGGTAATCCATAAGTGGCTCTCATAATATATTCATAAGGTAATTTAATTTTCTTTCTAGGAAAGTGTTCCATGACTTTCCTTAATGGAAATTGGAATCTAATATTTCCTTCCTTCATATCAATAATTGCACCAATCGTTCTAAGGAAAGGTCTACCAAGGATAATAGGACATGAAGGATTGCAATCTATGTCAAGAACAATAAAATCTACGGGCACATAATTCCTATTTGCGACAATAAGAACATCACTAATTCTTCCCATAGGTTTCTTAATAGTGGAATCCGCAAGGTGCAAGTTTAAAGAGAAATCATCAAAATCACGAAAACCTAACAAATCACACAATGTCTTTGGAATCGTGGAAACACTAGCACCCAAATCACATAAAGCATAGAACTCATGATCTTTAATCTTAATTTTAATAGTTGGTTCCCACTCAACATAAAGTTTTCTAGCGATAGAAACTTCCAGCTCAAGTTTTTCCTCATAAGATTGCATCAAGGCATCAACGATATGTTTAGTACAGATTGCAACAAGGAAATACAATCAATCAAAGAGCAATTTTCATAATTAAATTCCTTGAAATCCAAAATAGTGGGTTTAGCAACATCTAGGGTTTTAATTTCTTCAATCCCACTTTCATCAAATTTAGCATCAAGATCTAAAAACTCCGAATTTTTGGAACGCCTTCTAGGTAAAGGTGGATCATATTCAGTCCCATCATTATCAAGATTCATATTGCAAAACAAATATTTAATAGGGGACACATCAATAACTTTTAGATCTTAATCTTTACTTTCATAGGAACTAGAAGAACGCGCTCTTATAAAGGCATCTTTCTTAGCATGCATCCTAGCGGTCCTTTCTTTGCACTCATCAATGGAAATTCTCATGGCTTTGAGAGACTCATTGATATCATGCTTAGGAGGGATAGATCTAAGCTTTAAAGAATCAACATCAAGAGAAATTCTATCAACGTTCCTAGCCAAATCATCAACTTTAAGCAATTTCTCTTCAAGCAAAGCATTGAAATTCTTTTGTGAATTCATAAATTCCTTAACACTATTCTCAAATTTAGAGGGCATCTTATTGAAATTTCCATAAGAGTTGTTGTAGGAATTTCCATAATTATTAGAGGGATTACTAGGATAAGGCCTAGGATTAAAGTTTCCTCTATATGCGTTGTTACCAAAATTATTCATACCAACAAAATTCACAGGCATAGATTCATTATTGTTCTCAATCAAAGTAGACAAGGGTATATCATTAGGATCAGAAGAAACACTCTTACTAGCAAATAATTTCATAAGTTCATCCATCTTTCCACTCAAAACATTAATTTCTTCTATCGCATGCACCTTTTTATTAGTAGATCTTTCAGTATGCCATTGAGAATCATTAACCATAATATTATCTAGGAGTTTAGTAGCTTCTCCTAAAGTGATTTCCATAAAATTGCCTCCCGCGGCCGAATCTAAAAGATTTCTAGAAGCAAAATTCAATCCGGCATAAATTTTTTTTATAATCATCCACAAATTCAAACCATGAGTAGGGCAATTACGTATCATTAATTTCATCCTCTCCCAAGCTTGTGCAACATGTTCATGATCAAGTTGCTTAAAATTCATAATATCATTTCTAAGGGAGATGATCTTAGAGGGAGGAAAATACTTAGAGATAAAAGCATCTTTGCACTTGTTCCAAGAATCAATACTATTTTTAGGCAAATACGAAAACCAAGCTTTAGGATGATCTCTAAGAAAAAAAGGAAATAGCTTCAATTTAACAATATCATTATCCACATCTTTCTTCTTTTGCATATCACACGAGTCAACGAAGCTATTTAGATGGGTAGCGGCATCTTCACTTGGAAGGCCGGAAAACAGATCTTTCATGACAAGATTCAGCAAAGCGGCATTAATTTCTCAAGATTCAGCATCGGTAAGAGGAGCAATCGGAGTGCTAATAAAATCATTGTTGTTGGTATTGGTAAAGTCACACAATTTAGTGTTATGTTGAGCCATCGTGACAAGCAAGCAATCCAGCACACAAGCAAACGAAAAGCAAGCAGGCAAAAAGAAGCAAATAGAGAAAGAGAGGGGGGATAGAGAGAGAGAGGGCGAATAAAACAGCAAGGGTGAAGTGGGGAAGAGGAAAATGAGAGGCAAATGGCAAATAATGTAATGCGGGAGATAAGCGTTGTGATGGGTACTTGGTATGTTGACTTTTGCGTAGACTCCCCGCCAACGGCGCCAGAAATGGCTCGTTGTCGGGAGTCAAATCTTGACTTGACGAACCTCTCCGGCAACGGTGCCAAAAATTCTTCTTGCTACCTCTTGAGCACTGCGTTCGATATCCTTGAAGAGGAAAGGATGATGCAGCAAAGTAGCGTAAGTATTTCCCTCAGTTTTTGAGAACCAAGGTATCAATCCAGTAGGAGGTGACACGTCTCCAATGTATCTATAATTTTTGATTGCTTCATGCTATATTATCTACTGTTGTGGACAATATTGGGCTTTATTATCCACTTTCATATTATTTTTGGGACTAACCTATTAACCGGGGGCCTAGCCCAGAATTGCTGTTTTTTTGCCTATTTCAGTGTTTCGAAGAAAAGGAAAATCAAACGGAGTCGAAACGGAATGAAACCAACTGGAGAAGTTATTTTTGGAAGGAAAGCTACCGGAAAAACTTGGAGTGCACGTCAGGAAAGGAACGAGGGAGCCACAAGGCAGGGGGGCGCGCCCACCCCCCTAGGGCACACCCTCCACCCTCGTGGGCCCCTCGTGGCTCCCCTAATGTATCTCTTTCACCCATATATACCCACGTACCCTAAAACTATCAAAGAGGAGATTAGATCGGGAGTTCCGTCGCCAGAAGCCTCCATAGCCACCGAAAGCCAATCTAGACCCGTTCCAGCACCCTGCCGGAGGGGGGCAATCCCTCTCCGGTGGCCATCTTCATCATCCCGGCGCTCTCCATGACGAGGAGGGAGTAGTTCTCCCTCGGGGCTGAGGGTATGTACCAGTAGCTATGTGTTTGATCTCTCTCTCTCTCTCGTGTTCTTGATTTGGCACGATCTTGATGTATCGCGAGCTTTTCTATTATAGTTGGATCCTATGATGTTTCTTTCCCCCTCTTCTCTCTTGTAATGAATTGAGTTTCCCCTTTGAAGTAATCCTATCGGATTGAGTCTTTAAAGATTTGAGAACACTTGATGTATGTCTTGCCGTGGATATCTGTGGTGACAATGGGATATCGCGTGATTCACTTGGTGTATGTTTTGGTGATCAACTTGCGGTCCGCCCATGAACCTATGCATAGGGGTTGGCACACGTTTTCGTCGTGATTCTCCGGTAGAACTTTGGGGCACTCTTTGAGGTTCAATGTGTTGGTTGAATAGATGAATCTGAGATTGTGTGATGCATATCATATAATCATAGCCACGGATACTTGAGGTGACATTGGAGTATCTAGGTGACATTAGGGTTTTGGTTGATTTGTGTCTTAAGGTGTTATTCTAGTACGAACTCTAGGGCTGTTTGTGACACTTATAGGAATAGCCCAACGGATTGATTGGAAAGAATAACTTTGAGGTGGTTTCGTACCCTACCATAATCTCTTCGTTCGTTCTCCGCTATTAGTGACTTTGGAGTAACACTTTGTTGCATGTTGAGGGATAGTTATGTGATCCAATTATGTTATTATTGTTGAGAGGACTTGCACTAGTGAAAGTATGAACCCTGGGCCTTGTTTCAACGCATTGCAATACTGTTTACGTTCACTTTTATCATTAGTTACCTTGCTGCTTTTATAATTTCAGATTACAAATACCTTTATCTACTATCCTTATACCACTTGTATCACCATCTCTTCGCCGAACTAGTGCACCTATACAATTTACCATTGTATTGGGTGTGTTGGGGACACAAGACACTCTTTGTTATTTGGTTGCAGGGTTGCTTGAGAGAGACCATCTTCATCCTACGCCTCCTACGGATTGATAAACCTTAGGTCATCCACTTGAGGGAAATTTGCTACTGTCCTACAAACCTCTGCACTTGGAGGCCCAACAACGTCTACAAGAAGCAGGTTGTGTAGTAGACTGATACGTCTCCAACGTATCTATAATTTTTGATTGCTCCATGCTATATTATCTACTGTTTTGGACTATATTGGGCTTTATTTTCCACTTTTATATTATTTTTGGGACTAACCTATTAACCGGAGGCCCAACCCAGAATTGCTGTTTTTGCCTATTTCAGTATTTCGGATAAACAGAATATCAAACGGAGTCCAAACGGAATAAAACCTTCGGGAACGTGATTTTCTCACCGAACGTGATCCAGGAGACTTGGACCCTACTCCAAGGAGTCAAAGAGGCGGTCACGAGGGTGGGGGGTGCGCCCACCCCCCTAGGGCGCCCCCTGCCTTGTGGGCCCCTCGGTGCTCCACCGACATACTCCTTCCTCCTATATATACCTACGTACCCCCAAACGATCAGAACAGGAGCCAAAAACCTAATTCCACCGCCGCAACTTTCTGTATCCACGAGATCCCATCTTGGGGCCTATTCCGGAGCTCCGCCGAAGAGGGCCGTCATCACGGAGGGCTTCTACATCATCATAGCCCCTCCGATGAAGTGTGAGTAGTTTACCTCAGACCTTCAGGTCCATAGTTAGTAGCTATATGGCTTCTTCTCTCTTTTTGGATCTCAATACAAAGTTCTCCCCCTCTCTTGTGGAGATCTATTCGATGTAATTTTCTTTTTGCGGTGTGTTTGTTGAGATCGATGAATTGTGGGTTTATGATCAAGTCTATCTATGAATAATATTTGAATCTTCTCTGAATTCTTTTATGTATGATTAGTTATCTTTGCAAGTCTCTTCGAATTATCTGTTTGGTTTGGCCAACTAGATTGGTAGTTCTTTCCATGGGAGAAGTGCTTAGCTTTGGGTTCGATCTTGCGGTGTCCTTTCCCAGTGACAGAAGGGGCAGCAAGGCACGTATTGCATCGTTGCCATCGAGGATAACAAGATGGGGTTTATTTCATATTGCATGAATTTATCTCTCTACATCATGTCATCTTGCTTAAAGCGTTACTCTGTTTTTAACTTAATACTCTAGATGCATGCTGGATAGCGGTCGATGAGTGGAGTAATAGTAATAGATGCAGAATCATTTCGGTCTACTTGTCACGGACGTGATGCCTATATACATGATCATGCCTACATATTCTCATAACTATACTCAATTCTGTCAATTTCTCAACAGTAATTTGTTCACCCACCGTAGAATACTTATGCTCTTGAGAGAAGCCACTAGTGAAACCTATGGCCCCCGGGTCTATTCTCATCATATCAATCTCCATCACTTTAATCTTGCTTTGCTTTTTTACTTTGCCTTTTACTTTTCACTTTGCATCTCTATACCAAAAATACCAAAAATATTATATCTATCAGATCTCACTCTCGTAAGTGAACGTGAAGGGATTGACAACCCCTAATCGCCTTGGTTGCGAGTAGCTATCGTTTTGTGCAGGTACGAGGGACTTGAGCATGGCCTCCTACTGGATTGATACCTTGGTTCTCAAAAACTGAGGGAAATACTTACGCTACTCTGCTGCATCATCCCTTCCTCTTCAAGGAATTCCAATGCAAACTCAAGAGGTAGCAAGAAGAATTTCTGGCGTTGTTGCCGGGAAGTCTACGGAAAAAGTCAACATACCAAGTACCCATCACAATCCCTATCTCTCGCATTACATTATTTTCCCTTTGCCTCTCGTTTTCCTCTCCCCCACTTCACCCTTGCCGTTTTATTCGCCCTCTCTTTCCCAATCTCCTTCTCTCCTCCCTCTCTATTTGCCTCTTTTGCCCGCTTGCCTTTTTTTTGCTCGTGTGTTGGATTGCTTGTTTGTCGCGATGGCTCAACCGAGATTTGGTGATCTTCACCTTAAAAGGTTAGAGGAGATCGAAAACAACGTTAGGAAGTTTATGGTTTTGCAATTTGAGCATAATAATTTCTTTAGAAACGAGCTTAAGGAACAAAAGGGTTTTATGAATTATATGAATAAAGAGCTTGATGATATGTCTAAAGAATTTGATGGAATAAGATCCCAAATTGCTCGTCTAGAAAAGATGACTGCTGAAATTTCGGATATGCAAGCCACCTTAGTTAATAAGATGGCCGCTAAACCGAATTCCTATGAAAATCAAGATGAAGATCTAAAAGTTATTGATGTGTCTCCTATTAAATCTTTGTTTTGCAATATGAATATTGATGAAACTGAATATGATCTTCCTTTACCTAGAAGGCGTTCTAAAAACTCGGAGTATTTAGATCTTTATGATGAAATTGATGAAAGTGGGATTGAAAGAAATAAAAATCTAGATGTTGCTAAACCCACTATATTGGATTTCAAGGAATTTAATTATGAAAGTTGCTCTTTAATTGATTGTATTTCCTTGTTGCAATCCGTGCTAAATTCTCCACATGCTTATAGTCAAAAGAAAGCCTTCACCGAACATATTGTTGATGCCTTGATGCAATCTTATGAAGAAAAACTTGAGTTGAAAGTTTCTATCCCTAGAAAACTCTATGATGAGTGGGAACCAACTATTAAAATTAAAATTAAAGATCATGATTTTTATGCTTTGTGTGATTTGGGTGCTAGTGTCTCCACTATCCCCAAAACTTTGTGTGATTTACTAGATTTCCGTAATTTTGATGATTGCTCTCTAAACTTGCATCTTGCGGATTCCACTATTAAGAAACCTATGGGAAGGATTAAAGATGTTCTTATTGTTGCAAATAGAAATTATGTGCCCGTAGATTTCATTGTTCTTGATATAGATTGCAATCCTTCTTGCCCTATTATTCTTGGTAGACCTTTCCTTAGAACGGTTGGTGCGATTTTTGATATGAAGGAAGGGAATATTAGATTTCAATTTCCATTAAAAAAGGGCATGGAACACTTTCCAAGAAAGAAAATAAAATTTCCATATGAAACTATCATGAGAGCCACTTATGGATTGCCTACCAAAGATGGCAATACCTAGATCTATCCTCGCTTTTATGCCTAGCTAGGGGCGTTAAATGAAAGCGCTTGTTGGGAGGCAACCCAATTTTATTTTTATTCCTTGATTTTGCTCCTGTTTAGTAATAAATAAATTATTTAGACTCTGTTTTGGTTGTGTTTTTTGTGTTTAATTAGTGTTTGTGCCAAGTAGAACCGTTGGGAAGACTTGGGGAAAGTCTTGTTGAACTTGCTGTAAAAAACAGAAACTTTAGCGCTCACGAGAACTGCTGTCATTTTTATTTGAAGAGTGCTATTTATTTAATTATTTTTTCATATGATTAATAGATAAATTACTCACGTCCATAAATTTATTTTAGAATTTTTGGGGTTTCGGATATTGCGCTAGCTACAGATTACTACAGACTGTTCTGTTTTTGACAGATTCTGTTTTTCGTGTGTTTGCTTATTTTGATGAATCTATGGTTAGTAAAATAGTTTATAATCCATAGAGAAGTTGGAATACAGTAGTTTTAACACCAATATAAATAAAGAATGAGTTCATTACATTACCTTGAAGTGGTTTTTTGTTTTCTTTTGCTAACGGAGCTCACGAGTTTTCTACTTTAAGTTTTGTGTTGTGAAGTTTTCAAGTTTTGGGTGAATTCTTGTGATGGATTATGGAACAAGGAGTGGCAAGAGCCTAAGCTTGGGTATGCCCATGGCACCACCAAGATAATCCAAGGACACCAAAAAGTGAAAGCTTGGGGATGCCCCGGAAGGCATCCCCTCTTTCGTCCACTTCCATCGGTAATTTACTTGGAGCTATATTTTTATTCACCAACATGATATGTGTTTTTCTTGGAGCGTCTTGTATTATTTGTGTCTTTGGTTGTTAGGGTGCCACAATAATCCTTGCTATACACACCTTTTGAGAGAGCCATACATGATTTAGAATTTGATAGAATACTCTATGTGCTTCACTTATATCTTTTGAGCTATGTAGTTTTGCTCTATGTGCTTCACTTATATCTTTTGAGTGCTATAATTTTTCTCTATGTGCTTCACTTAGATTTTTTTTAGAGCACGATGGTGGATTTGTTTTAAAGAAACTATTGATCTCTCATGCTTCACTTAAATTATTTTGAGAGTCTTAATAGCATGGTAATTTGCTTAATAATAACATGCTTGGTATTCAAGATTTGTGAAACTTCCTTTTGAGTGTGTTGAATACTAAGAAAAGTTGGATGCTTGATAATTATTTTGAGATATGGAGGTAGTAATATCAAAGTCATGCTAGTAGAGTAATTGTGAATTTGAGAAGTGCTTGAGTTAAAGTTTGCAAGTCCCGTAGCATGCACGTATGGTAAACGTTATGCAACAAATTTGAAACATGAGGTGTTATTTGATTGTGCTCCTTATGAGTGGCAGTCGGGGACGAGCGATTGTCTTTTCCTACCAATCTATCCCCCTAGGAGCATGCACGTAATACTTTGGTTTTTTATGGCTTGTAGATTTTTGCAATAAGTATATGAGTTCTTTATGACTAATGTTGAGTCCATGGATTATACGCACTCTCACCCTTCCATCATTGCTAGCCTCTACGGTACCGTGAATTGCCCTTTCTCACATCGAGAGTTGGTGCAAAATTTGTCGGTGCATCCAAACCCCGTGATATGATACGCTCTTTCACACATAAACCTCCTTATATCTTCCTCAAAACAGCCACCATACCTACCTATTATGGCATTTCCATAGCCATTCCGAGATATATTGCCATGCAACTTTCCACCATCCAGTTTATCATGACACATCCATCATTGTCATATTGCTTAGCATGATCATGTAGTTGACATATTATTTGTGGCAAAGCCACCGTTCATAATTTTTTCATACTTGCACTCTTGATTCATTGCATATCTCGGTACACCGCCGGAGGCATCCATATAGAGTCATACTTTGTTCTAGTATCGAGTTGTAATCATTGAGTTGTAAATAAATAGAAGTGTGATGATCATCATTCAATAGAGCATTGTCCCAAAAAAAGAGAAAGGCCAAAGAAAAAAAAGAAGGCCCAAAAAAAGGGGCAATGCTACTATTCCTTTTTCCACACATGTGCTTCAAAGTAGCACAATGTTCTTCATATAGAGAGTCTCTTGAGTTATCACTTTCATATACTAGTGGGAATTTTCATTATAGAACTTGGCTTGTATATTCCAACAATGGGCCTCCTCAAGTGCCCTAGGTCTTCGTGAGCAAGCAAGTTGGATGCACACCCACTTAGTTTCTTTTGTTGAGCTTTCATACATTTATAGCTCTAGTGCATCCGTTGCATGGCAATCCCTACTCCTTGCATTAACATCAATCGATGGCCATCTCCATAGCCCATTGATTAGCCTCGTTGATGTGAGACTTTCTCCTTTTGTCTTCTCCACATAACCCCCATCATTATATTCTATTCCACCCATAGTGCTATATCCATGGCTCACGCTCATGTATTGCGTGAAAGTTTATGAGTTTGAAATTATTAAGGTATGAAACAATTGCTTGGCTTGTCATCGGGGTTGTGCATGATGAGAGCATTCTTGTGTGACGAAAATGGAGCATGACTAAACTATATGATTTTGTAGGGATGAACTTTCTTTGGCCATGTTACTTTAAGAAAACATAATTGCTTTGTGGGTTTGCTTGAAGTATTATTATTCTCTATGTCAATATGAACTTTTGTCTTGAATCTTACTAATCTGAATATTCATACCACAATTAAGAAGATTTGTATTGAAATTATGCCAAGTAGCACTCCGCATCAAAAATTCTCTTTTTATCATTTACCTACTCGAGGACGAGCAGGAATTAATCTTGGGGATGCCTGATACGTCTCCAACGTATCTATAATTATTGATTGCTCCATGCTATATTATCTACTGTTTTGGACTATACTGGGCTTTATTTTCCACTTCTATATTATTTTTGGGACTAACCTATTAACCGGAGGCCCAGCCCAGAATTGCTGTTTTTTTGCCAATTTCAGTATTTCGGAGAAATAGAATATCGAATGGAGTCCAAACGGAATAAAACCTTCGGGAACGTGATTTTCTCACCGAACGTGATCCAGGAGACTTGGACCCTACTCCAAGGAGTCAAAGAGGTGATCACGAGGGTGGGGGCGCGCCCACCCCCTAGGGCGCGCCCCCTGCCTCGTGGGCCCCTCGGTGCTCCACCGACGTACTCCTTCCTCCTATATATACCTACGTACCCCCAAACGATCAGAACAGGAGCCAAAAACCTAATTCCACCGCCGCAACTTTCTGTATCCACGAGATCCCATCTTGGGGCCTGTTCCGGAGCTCCGCCGGAGAGGGCCGTCATCAGGAGGGCTTCTACATCATCATAGCCCCTCTGATGAAGTGTGAGTAGTTTACCTCAGACCTTTGGGTCCATAGTTAGTAGCTAGATGGCTTCTTCTCTCTTTTTGGATCTCAATACAAAGTTCTCCCCCTCTCTTGTGGAGATCTATTCGATGTAATCTTCTTTTTGCGGTGTGTTTGTTGAGACCGATGAATTGTGGGTTTATGATCAAGTCTATCTATGAATAATATTTGAATCTTCTCTGAATTCTTTTATGTATGATTAGTTATCTTTGCAAGTCTCTTCGAATTATCCGTTTGGTTTGGCCAACTAGATTGGTAGTTCTTGCCATGGGAGAAGTGCTTAGCTTTGGGTTCGATCTTGCGGTGTCCTTTCCCAGTGACAGAAGGGGCAGCAAGGCACGTATTGCATCGTTGCCATCGAGGATAACAAGATGGGGTTTATTTCATATTGCATGAATTTATCTCTCTACATCATGTCATCTTGCTTAAAGCGTTACTCTGTTTTTAACTTAATACTCTAGATGCATGCTGGATAGCGGTCGATGAGTGGAGTAATAGTAGTAGATGCAGAATCGTTTCGGTCTACTTGTCACGGACGTGATGCCTATATACATGATCATGCCTAGATATTCTCATAAATATGCTCAATTCTGTCAATTGCTCAATAGTAATTTGTTCACCCACCGTAGAATACTTATGCTCTTGAGAGAAGCCACTAGTGAAACCTATGGCCCCCGGGTCTATTCACATCTTATCAATCTCCATAACTTTAATCTTGCTTTGCTTTTTACTTTGCCTTTTACTTTTCACTTTGCATCTCTATACCAGAAATATTATATCTATCAGATCTCACTCTCGTAAGTGACCGTGAAGGGATTGACAACACCTAATCGCGTTGGTTGCGAGTAGCTATCATTTTGTGCAGGTAGGAGGGACTTGAGCGTGGCCTCCTACTGGATTGATACCTCGGTTCTCAAAAACTGAGGGAAATACTTACGCTACTCTACTGCATCATCCCTTCCTCTTCGGGGAAATCCAACGCAAGCTCAGGAGGTAGGATAGACATCAAGCTCTTTTCTGACGCCGTTGCCGGGGAGGTGAGTGCTTGAAGGTATATCTTTATATCTTGCAATCGAGTCTCTTAGTTTCTTGTTTTATCACTAGTTTAGTTGATAAAAGAAAACTATACAAAATGGAATTGAGTTTGTCTCATATGCTTCACCTTTTTAATATCTTTCGTGAGTATGATGGAAAGGATAATTGTGCTCAAGTGCTAGAAGAAGAAATCTATAAAATGCTTGGCACTAAATATTTGAATGATGAGCATGATTGCAATGTTGTTAGTATGAATTACTTGAATATCCATGATGCTAATGATATGCAAAGCCACAAGCTTGGGGAAGCTATGTTTGATGAAGATGATATTTTTTGTCCCCCAAGTTTTGATGAGCAAATTTATTATGATGAAATCATGCCTCCTATTTATGATGATTATATTGATGAAAGTGGATTTGGAGAGGTCATGACTTTAATTTGTTATGAATCCACTATTCCGGAAGAGGTTCCAATTGATTATGAGAACAAAGTTGCTATCTATGATGATTATTGTGATGACTTGTATGCTATAAAGAATAATGATAACCATGAAAATTGTCATCATGATTTTAGTTTTCAATTGGATTATGCCTCACATGATAATTATTTTGTTGAGTTTGCTCCCACTATTATTCATGAGAAGAATTTTGCTTGAGTGGAGACTAGTAAATTTTTATGCTTGTAGATCATGAAAAGAATGCTTTAGGTGCTGGTTATATTGTTGAATTCATTCATGATGCTACTGAAAATTATTATGAGGGAGGAATATATGTTTGTAGGAATTGCAATAATATCAAGTTTCCTCTGTATGTGCTTAAAACTTTCAAGCTATGCTTGTTTTGCCTTCCTATACTAGTTGATTATTGTTCCCATAAGTGTTTGCTCACAAAATCCCTATGCATAGGAAGAGGGTTAGACTTAAATGTGCTTGTCATATGCTTCATGATGCTCTCTTTATGTTTCAATTCTTATATCTTATGTGAGCATCATTGAAATCATCATGCCTAGCTAGGGGCGTTAAACGATAGCGCTTGTTGGGAGGCAACCCAATTTTATTTTTGTTCCTTGCTTTTTGTTCCTGTTTAGTAATAAATAATTCATCTAGCCTGTGTTTAGATGTGGTTTTATGCTTTTAATTAGTGTTTGTGCCAAGTAGAACCTTTGGGAAGACTTGGGGAAGTCTTTGCGATCATGCTGTAAAAAACAGAAACTTTAGCGCTCACGAGAATTGCAGCCATTTTTATTTGGAGAGTGCTATTTAGTTAATTATTTTTGAAGATGATTAATAGACAAATTACTCAGGTCCAGCAATTTATTTGAGAATTTTATGAGTTCCTGAAGTATACGTTTGATCTAGATTACTACAGACTGTTCTGTTTCTGACAGGTTCTGTTTTTCATGTGTTGTTTACTTATTTTGATGAATCTATGGCTAGTAAAAGAGTTTATAAACCATAGAGAAGTTGGGATACAGTAGGTTTAACACAAATATAAATAAATAATGCATTACAGTACCTTGAAGTGGTGATTTATTTTCTTATACTAACGGAGCTTACGAGTTTTCTGTTAAGTTTTGTGTTGTGAAGTTTTCAAGTTTTGGGTAAGGATTCGATGGACTATGGAATAAGGAGTGGAAAGAGCCTAAGCTTGGGGATTCCCAAGGCACCCCAAGGTAATATTAAAGGATATCCAAGAGCCTAAGCTTGGGGATGCCCCGGAAGGCATCCCCTCTTTCGTCTTCGTTCATCGGTAACTTTACTTGGAGCTATATTTTTATTCACCACATGATATGTGTTTTGCTTGGAGCGTCAATTTATTTTGTTAGGATTTGCATGTTGTTATTTAGAACAATGTTTGGCATCTTTTATTTCAATAAATTGGCACGGATAGCCTTTACTATGCCTATTTTAGAAGTCCACATGTTGCTGTTTGAAAACAGAAAGTTTACCGCTGTTGCAATAATTCCCTAGAAAATTCAGAATGTGATAAAATGTTGAAACCTTTTGAATATTAATATCTGATAAATTTACTACAGTGGGAATTTTCTTTCATAATTTTTGGAGCCAGGGAAGTATGGATGTTGCAGCATTCTTTACAGACTATCCTGTTTAGGCAGATTGCTGTTATGTTTGCATTGTTTGCATATGTTTGCTTCTTTAATGATTCTATTTGAGTATAGGGCTATTAAATATGCAGAGGAATTTAGTATTCAATGTTGAATAATAATTTTAGTGATTTGCTACAGTAGAGTATGATAAGGTTTTTGCAATGGTTTATACTAACTTATCTCACGAGTCCTTGTTGAGTTTTGTGTGGATGAAGCTTTTGAGATTTAGGGAGACCGTGATATGAGAGGAATTAAGGAGACACAAAAGCTCAAGCTTGGGGATGCCCAAGGAATCCCAAGATAATACTTCAAGAAGTCTCAAGCATCTAAGCTTGGGGATGCCCCGGTTGGCATCCCACCTTTCTTCTTCAACAACTATTGGTTAGTTTCGGTTGATCCTAAGTTTTTGCTTCTTCACATGATGTTTGCCATTCTTAGAATGTCATTTTATTTTTATTTGCTTGCTGTTTGAATAAAATACCAACATCTAAAATTATTAAATGTTAGAGAGTCTTCACATAGTTACATAATTATTCAACTACTCATTGATCTTCACTTATATCTTTCGGAGTAGTTTGTCATTTGCTCTAGTGCTTCACTTATATCTTTTAGAGCATGGTGGTAGTTTTATTTTGAAGAAATAGATGAACTCTCATGCTTCACTTAGATTATTTTGAGAGTCTTAATAGCATGGTAATTTGCTTAAAATCCTAATATGCTTGGTATTCAAGAATAATAAAACTTTCTTATGAGTGTGTTGAATACTAAGAGAAGTTTGATGCTTGATGATTGTTTTGAGATATGGGGGTAATAATATCAAAGTCGTGCTAGTTGATTAGTGTGAAATTGAGAAATGCTTGTGCTGAAGTTTGCAAGTCCCGTAGCATGCACATATGGTAAATGTTGTGTAACAAATTTGAAACATGAGGTGTTATTTGATTGTCCTCCTTATGAGTGGTGGTCGGGGACGAGCGATGGTCTTTTCCTACCAATCTATCCCCCTAGGAGCATGCGCGTAGTGCCGAGGTTTTTGATGACTTGTAGATTTTTGCAATAAGTATGTGAGTTCTTTATGACTAATGTTGAGTCCATGGATTATACGCACTCTCACCCTTCCATCCTTGCTAGCCTCTTCGGTATCGTGCATTTCCCTTTCTCACATTGAGAGTTGGTGCAAACTTCGCCGGTGCATCCAAACCCCGTGATATGATACGCTCTTTCACACATAATCCTCCTTATATCTTCCTCAAAACAGCCACCATACCTACCTATTATGGCATTTCCATAGCCATTCCGAGATATATTGCCATGCAACTTTCCATCATTCCGTCCATCATGACACATTCATCATTATCATATTGCTTAGCATGATCATGTAGTTGACATAGTATTTGTGGCAAAGCCACCGATCATAATTTTTAATAAATGTCACTCTTGATTCATCGCAATCCCGGTACACCGCCAGAGGCATTCATATAGAGTCATCCTTTGTTCTAGTATCGAGTTGTAATCATTGAGTTGTAAATAAATAAAAGTGTGATGATCATCATTTTCTAGAGCATTGTCCCAACTGAGGAATAAATAAAAAAAGAGAGAAAGGCCATAAAAAAGAGAAGGCCCAAAAAAAGAGAAAGGCCATAAAAAAGAGAAGGCCCCAAAAAACAAAAAAATGAGAGAAAAAGAGAGAAGGGACAATGCTATTATCCTTTACCACACTTGTGCTTCAAAGTAGCACCATGATCTTCATAGTAGAGAGTCTCCTGTTTTGTCACTTTCATATACTAGTGGTAATTTTTCATTATAGAACTTGGCTTGTACATTCCAACAATGGGCCTCCTCAAGTGCCCTAGGTCTTCGTGAGCAAGAAAGTTGGATGCACACCCACTTAGTTTCTTTTGTTGAGCTTTCATACATTTATAGCTCTAGTGCATCTGTTGCATGGCAATCCCTACTCCTTGCATTAACATCAATCGATGGGCATCTCCATAGCCCATTGATTAGCCTCGTTGATGTGAGACTTTCTTCCTTTTTGTCTTCTCCACATAACCCCCATCATCATATTCTATTCCACCCATAGTGTTATATCCATGGCTCGCGCTCATATATTGCGTGAAGGTTTATGAGTTTGAGATTACTAAAGTATGAAACAATTGCTTGGCTTATCATCGGGGTTGTGCATGATGAGAGCATTCTTGTGTGACGAAAATGGAGCATGACTAAACTATAAGATTTTGTAGGGATGAACTTTCTTTGGCCATGTTATTTTGAGAACACATAATTGCTTAGTTAGTATGCTTGAAGTACTATTATCTTTATGTCAACATGAACTTTTATCTTAAATCTTTCGGATCTGAATATTCATGACACAATTAAGAAGAATTACATTGAAATTATGCCAAGTAGCACTCTGCATCAAAAATTCTGTTTTTATCATTTACCTACTCAAGGACGAGCAGGAATTAAGCTTGGGGATGCTTGATACGTCTCCAACGTATCTATAATTTTTGGTTGCTCCATGATATATTATCTACTGTTTTGGACAATATTGGGCTTTATTATCCACTTTTATATTATTTTTGGGACTAACCTATTAACCGGAGGCCCAGCCCAGAATTGCTGTTTTTTGCCTATTTCAGTGTTTCGAAGAAAAGGAATATCAAACGGAGTCGAAACAGAATGAAACCAACTGGAGAAGTTATTTTTGGAAGGAAAGCTACCGGAAAAACTTGGAGTGCACGTCAGGAAAGGAACAAGGGAGCCACGAGGCAGGGGGCGCGCCCTCCACCCTCGTGGGCCCCTCGTGGCTCCCCTAATGTATCTCTTTCACCCATATATACCCACGTACCCTAAAACTATCAAAGAGCAGATTAGATCGGGAGTTCCGCCGCCAGAAGCCTCCGTAGCCACCGAAAGCCAATCTAGACCCGTTCTGGCACCCTGCCGGAGGGGGCAATCCCTCTCCTGTGGCCATCTTCATCATCCCGACGCTCTCCATGACGAGGAGGGAGTAGTTCTCCCTCGGGGCTGAGGGTATGTACCAGTAGCTATGTGTTTGATCTCTCTCTCTCATGCTCTTGATTTGGCACGATCTTGATGTATCGCGAGCTTTGCTATTATAGTTGGATCCTATGATGTTTCTTTCCCCCTCTTCTCTCTTGTAATGAATTGAGTTCCCCTTTGAAGTAATCTTATCGGATTGAGTCTTTAAAGATTTGAGAACACTTGATGTATGTCTTGCCGTGGATATCTGTGGTGACAATGGGATATCACGTGATTCACTTGATGTATGTTTTGGTGATCAACTTGCGGGTTCCGCCCATGAACCTATGCGTAGGGGTTGGCACAAGTTTTCGTCGTGATTCTCCGGTAGAACTTTGGGGCACTCTTTGAGGTTCAATGTGTTGGTTGAATAGATGAATCTGAGATTGTGTGATGCATATCGTATAATCATACCCACGGATACTTGAGGTGACATTGGAGTATCTAGGTGACATTAGGGTTTTGGTTGATTTGTATCTTAAGGTGTTATTCTAGTACAAAGTCTAGGGCTGTTTGTGACACTTATAGGAATAGCCCAATGGATTGATTGGAAAGAATAACTTTGAGGTGGTTTCGTACCCTACCATAATCTCTTCATTAGTTCTCCGCTATTAGTTACTTTGGAGTGACTCTTTGTTGCGTGTTGAGGGATAGTTATGTGATCCAGTTATGTTATTATTGTTGAGAGGACTTGCGCTAGTGAAAGTATGAACCCTAGTCCTTGTTTCAACACATTGCAATACCGTTTACGTTCACTTTTATCATTAGTTACCTTGCTGTTTTTATAATTTCAGATTACAAATACCTTTATCTACTATCCATATACCACTTGTATCACCATCTCTTCGCCGAACTAGTGCACCTATACAATTTACCATTGTATTGGGTGTGTTGTGGACACAAGAGACTCTTTGTTATTTGGTTACAGGGTTGCTTGAGAGAGACCATCTTCATCCTACGCCTCCTACGGATTGATAAACCTTAGGTCATCCACTTGAGGGAAATTTGCTACTGTCCTACAAACCTCTGCACTTGGAGGCCCAACAACGTTTACAAGTAGAAGGTTGTGTAGTAGACATCAGGAGGCTGCACGCAAGTCCCTAGTACCTGCACAAAACAATTAACTCCTCGCAACCAACACGATAAGTGGTTGTCAATCCCTTCACGGTCACTTACGAGAGTGAGATCTGATAGATATGATAAGATAATATTTTTGGTATTTTTGTGGTAAAGATGCAAAGTAAAATAAAAGCAAAGTAAAAAAGCAAAGGAAATAACTAAGTATTGGAAGATTAATATGATGAAGATAGACCCGGGGGCCATAGGTTTCACTAGTGGCTTTTCTCAACAGCATAAGTATTTTATGGTGGGTGAACGAATTACTATTGAGCAATTGACAGAATTGAGCATAGTTATGAGAATATCTAGGTATGATCATGTATATAGGCATCACGTCCGAGACAAGTAGACCGACTCTTGCCTGCATTTACTACTATTACTCCACTCGTCGACCGCTATCCAGCATGCATCTAGAGTATTAAGTTCATGAAAATACAGTAACGCCTTAAGCAAGATGACATGATGTAGAGGGATAAATTCATGCAATATGATAAAAACCCCATCTTGTTATCCTCGATGGCAACAATACAATACGTGCCTTGCTGCCCCTACTGTCACTGGGAAAGGACACCGCAAGATTGAACCCAAAGTTAAGCACTTCTCCCATTGCAAGAAAGATCAATCTAGTAGGCCAAACCAAACTGATAATTCGAAGAGACTTGCAAAGATAACCAGTCGTACATAAAAGAATTCAGAGAAGATTCAAATATTGTTCATAGATAATCTTGATCATAAACTCACAATTCATCGGTCTCAACAAACACACCACAGAAAGAAGATTACATCGAATAGATCTCCACAAGAGAGGGGGGGAACATTGTATTGAGATCCAAAAAGAGAGAAGAAGCCATCTAGCTAATAACTATGGACCCGAAGGTCTGAGGTAAACTACTCACACTTCATCGGAGAGGCTATGGTGTTGATGTAGAAGCCCTCCTTGATGGATGCCCCCTCCAGCGGAACTCCGGAACAGACCCCAAGATGGGATCTCGTGGATACAGAAGGTTGCAGCGGTGGAATTAGGGTTTTGGCTCCGTATCTGATCGTTTGGGGGTATGTAGGTATATATAGGAGGAATGAGTACATCGGTGGAGCAACAGGGGGCCCACGAGGGTGGAGGGCGCGCCTGGGGGGGTAGGCGCGCCCCCCTACCTCGTGGCTTCCTCCTTTGTTTCTTGACGTAGGGTCCAAGTGTTGGGGAATGTAGCAGAAATTTAAAATTTTCTACGCATCACCAAGATCAATCTATGGAGTCATCTAGCAACGAGGGGAGAGGAGTGCATCTACATACCCTTGTAGATCGCGAGCTGAAGCGTTCAAGAGAACGGGGTTGATGGAGTCGTACTCGTCGTGATACAAATCACCAAAGATCCTAGCGCCGAACGGACGGCACCTCCGCGTTCAACACACGTACGGAGTGAGGACGTCTCCCGCGCCTTGATCCAGCAAGGAGGAGGGAGAGGTTGAGGAAAGAGGGCTCCAACAGCAGCACGACGGCGTGGTGGTGGTTGAGCTGCAGTACTCCGGCAGGGCTTCGCCAAGCTCTTGCGGAGGAGGAGAGGTGTTGGGGAGGGGAGGGGCTGCGCCTTGTTGGGGAACGTAGTAATTTCAAAAAATTTCCTACGCACACGCAAGATCATGGTGATGCACAGCAAGGAGAGGCGAGAGTGTTGTCTACGTACCCTCTAGACCGGAAGCGGAAGCGTTATAACAACGCGGTTGATGTAGTCGTAAGTCTTCACGGCCCGACCGATCAAACACCGAAACTACGGCACCTCCGAGTTTTTGCACACGTTCAGCTCGATGACGATCCCCGGACTCCGATCCAGCAAAGTGTCGGGGATGAGTTCCATCAGCACGACGGCGTGGTGACGATCTTGATGTTCTACCGTCGCAGGGCTTCGCCTAAGCACCGCTACAATATTATCGAGGATTATGGTGGAAGGGGGCACCGCACACGGCTAAGAGATCAATGATCAATTTTTGTCGAGAGGTGCCCCCTGCCCCCGTATATAAAGGAGCTAGGGGGGAGGCCGGCCGGCCCTTGGGGCGCGCCAAGGAGGTGGGAGTCCTCCTAGTAGGAGTAGGACTCCCCTTTCCTAGTCCAACTAGGAAGAGAGAAGGGGGGAGGAAAGAGAGGGAGAGGGAGAGGGAAAGAGGGGTCGCGCCCCCCTCCCCTAGTCTCATTCGGACTCCTCATGGGAGGGGGCGCACCACCTCCTAGGCTGCTGCCCTCTCTCTCCCCTCAGGCCCACTAAGGCCCAATACTTCCCCGGGGGGTTCCGGTAACCCTTCCGGCACTCCGGTTTTCTCCCAAATCACCCGAAACACTTCCGGTGTCTGAATATAGCCGTCTAATATATCGATCTTTATGTCTCGACCATTTCGAGACTCCTTGTCATGTCCGTGATCACATCTGGGACTCCGAACAACCTTCAGTACATCAAAATATATAAACTCATAATGAAACTGTCATTGTAACGTTAAGCGTGCGGACCCTACGGGTTCGAGAACAATGTAGACATGACCGAGACACATCTCCGGTCAATAACCAATAGCGGAACCTGGATGCTCATATTGGCTCCTACATATTCTACGAAGATCTTTATCGGTTAGACTGCATAACAACATACATTGTTCCCTTTGTCATCGGTATGTTACTTGCCCGAGATTCGATCGTCGGTATCTCAATACCTAGTTCCATCTCGTTACCGGCAAGTCTCTTTACTCGTTCCGTAATACATCATCTCGCAACTAACTCATTAGTTGCATTGCTTGCAAGGCTTAAGTGATGTGCATTACCGAGAGGGCCCAAAGATACCTCTCCGACAATCGGAGTGACAAATCCTAATCTCGAAATACGCCAACCCAACATGTACCTTTGGAGACACATGTAGAGCACCTTTATAATCACCCAGTTACGTTGTGACGTTTGGTAGCACTCAAAGTTTTCCTCCGGCAAACGGGAGTTGCATAAACTCATAGTCACACAACATGTATAAGTCATGAAGAATGCAATAGCAACATACTAAACGATCGGGTGCTAAGCTAATGGAATGGGTAATGTCAATCACATCATTCTCCTAATGATGTGATCTTGTTAATCAAATGACAACACATGTCTATGGTTAGGAAACATAACCATGTTCGATCGACGAGCTAGTCAAGTAGAGGCATACTAGTGACGTTTAGTTTGTCTATGTATTCACACAAGTATTATGTTTCCGGTTAATACAATTCTATCATGAATAATAAACATTTATCATGATAAGGAAATAAATAATAACTTTATTATTGCCTCTAGGGCATATTTCCTTCAGTCTCCCACTTGCACTAGAGTCAATAATCTAGATCACATCGCCCATGTGATTTAACACTAATATTCACATCATCATGTGATTAACACCCATAGTTCACATCTCCATGTGACCAACACCCAAAGGGTTTACTAGATTCAGTAATCTAGTTCACATCGCTATGTGATTAACACCCAAAAGTACTAAGGTGTGATCATGTTTTGCTTGTGAGATAATTTTAGTCAACGGGTCTGTCACATTCAGATCCGTAAGTATTTTGCAAATTCTATGTCTACAATGCTCTGCACGGAGCTACTCTAGCTAATAGCTCCCACTTTCAATATGTATCCAGATTGAGACTTAGAGTCATCTGGATCAGTGTCAAAACTTGCATCGACGTAACCCTTTACGACGAACCTTTTGTCCACCTCCATAATCGAGAAACATATCCTTATTCCACTAAGGATAATTTGACCGTCAGTGATCTACTCCTAGATCACTATTGTACTCCCTTGCCAAAAATCAGTGTAGGGTATACAATAGATCTGGTACACAGCATGGCATCATTACTTATAGAACCTATGGCTGCAAGGCATAGGGAATGACTTTCATTCTCTCTCTATCTTCTGCCGTGGTCGGGTTTTGAGTCTTACTCAACTTCACACCTTGTAACACAGGCAAGAACTCCTTCTTTGATTGTTCCATTTTGAACTACTTCAAAATCTTGTCAAGGTATGTACTCATTGAAAAACTTATCAAGCGTCTTGATCTATCTCTATAGATCTTGATGCTCAATATGTAAGCAGCTTCACCGAGGTCTTTCTTTGAAAAACTCCTTTCAAACACTCCTTTATGCTTTGCAGAATAATTCTACATTATCTCCGATCAACAATATGTCATTCACATATACTTATCAGAAATGTCTGTAGTGCTCCCACTCACTTTCTTGTAAATACAGGCTTCACCGCAAGTCTGTATAAAACTATATGCTTTGATCAACTTATCAAAGCGTATATTCCAACTCCGAGATGCTTGCACCAGTCCATAGATGGATCGCTGGAGCTTGCACATTTTGTTAACACCTTTAGGATTGACAAAACCTTCTGGTTGCATCATATACAACTCTTTTCTTTAAGAAATCCATTAAGGATTGCAGTTTTGTTATCCATTTGCTAGATTTCATAAAATGTGGCAATTTGCTAACATGATTTGGACAGACTTAAGCATCGCTACGAGTGAGAAGGTCTCATTGTAGTCAACTCCTTGAACTTTGTCAAAAACCTTTTTCGACAAGTCTAGCTTTGTAGATAGTGACACTACTATCAGCGTCCGTCTTCCTCTTGAAGATCCATTTAATTTCAATGGCTTGCCGATCATCGGGCAAGTCAACCAAAGTCCATACTTTGTTCTCATACATGGATCCTATCTCAGATTTCATGGCCTCAAACCATTCCGCGGAATCTGGGCTCATCATCGCTTCCTCATAGTTCGCAAGTTTGTCATGGTCTAGCAACATGACTTCCAGAACAGGATTACCGTACCACTCTGGTGCGGATCTCACTCTGGTTTACCTACGAAATTCGGTAGTAACTTGATCTGAAGTTACATGATCATCATCATTAGCTTCCTCACTAGTTGGTGTAGTAGTCACAGGAACAGATTTCTGTGATGAACTACTTTCCAATAAGGGAGCAGGTACAGTTACCTTATCAAGTTCTACTTTCCTCCCACTCACTTCTTTCGAGAGAAACTCCTTCTCTAGATAGGATCCATTCTTAGCAATGAATGTCTTTCCTTCAGATCTGTGATAGAAGGTGTACCCAACAGTCTCCTTTGGGTATCCTATGAAGACATATTTCTCCGATTTGGGTTTGAGCTTAGCAGGATGAAACTTTTTCATATAAGCATCACAACCCCAAACTTTAAGAAACGACAACTTTGGTTTCTTGCCAAACCACAGTTCAGATTGTGTCGTCTCAACGGACTTAGATGGTGCCCTTTTTAACGTGAATGCAGCTGTCTTTAATGCATAACCCCAAAAACGATAGTGGTAAATCGGTACGAAACATCATAGATTGCACTATATCCAATAAAGTACGGTTCTGACGTTCAGACACACCATTATGCTGTGGTGTTCCAGGTGACGTGAGTAGTGAAACTATTTCACATTGTTTTAATTGAAGACCAAACTCGTAACTCAAATATTCGTCTCCGCGATCAGATCATAGAAACTTTATTTTCTTGTCACGATGATTTTCCACTTCACTCTGAAATTCCTTGAACTTTTCAAATGTTTCAGACTTATGTTTCATCAAGTAGATATACCCATATCTGCTAAAATCATCTGTGAAGGTCAGAAAATAACGATACCCACCGTGAGCCTTAACACTCATCGGATCGCATACATCCGTATGTATTATTTCCAATAAGTCAGTTGCTCGCTCCATTATTCCGGAGAACGGAGTGTTAGTCATCTTGCCCATGAGGCATGGTTCGCAAGCATCAAGTGATTCATAATCAAGTGATTCCAAAAGCCCATCAGCATGGAGTTTCTTCATGCGCTTTACACCAATATGACCTAAACAGCAGTGCCACAAATAAGTTGCACTATCATTATTAACTTTGCATCATTTGGTTTTAATATTATGAATATGTGTATCACTACGATCGAGATCCAATGAACCATTTTCATTGGGTGCGTAACCATATAAGGTTTTATTCATGTAAACAGAACAACAATTTATTCTCTTACTTAAATGAATAACCGTATTGCAATAAACATGATCAAATCATATTCATGCTCAACGCAAACACCAAATAACACTTATTTAGGTTCAACACTAATCCCGAAGTATAGGGAGTGTGCGATGATGATCATATCAATCTTGGAACTACTTCCAACACACATCGTCACTTCACCCTTAACTAGTCTCTGTTCATTCTGCAACTCTCGTTTCGAGTTACTACTCTTAGCAACTGAACTAGTATCAAATACTGAGGGGTTGCTATAAACACTAGTAAACTACACATCAATAACATGTATATCAAATATAATTATGTTCACTTTGCCATCCTTCTTATCCGCCAATCACTTGGGGTAGTTCCGCTTCCAGTGACCAGTCCCTTTGCAGTAGAAGCACTTAGTCTCAGGCTTAGGGCCAGACTTGGCCTTCTTCACTTGAGCAGCAACTTGCTTGCTGTTCTTCTTGAAGTTCCCCCTTTTCCCTTTGCCCTTTTCTTGAAACTAGTGGTCTTGTCTACCATCAACACTTGATGTTTTTCTCGATTTCTACCTTCGTCAATTTCAGCATTACGAAGAGCTTGGGAATCGTTTCCGTTATCCCTTGCATATCATAGTTCATCACGAAGTTCTACTAACTTGGTGATGGTGACTAGAGAATTCTGTCAATCACTATTTTATCTAGAAGATTAACTCCCACTTGATTCAAGCGATTCTAGTACCCAGACAATCTGAGCACATGCTCACTAGTTGAGCGATTCTCCTCCATCTTTTAGCTATAGAACTTGTTGGAGACTTCATATCTCTCAACTTGGGTATTTGCTTGAAATATTAACTTCAACTCCTGGAACATCTCATATGGTCCATGACGTTCAAAACGTCTTTGAAGTCCCGATTCTAAGCCGTTAAGCATGGTGCACTAAACTATCAAGTAGTCATCATATTGAGCTATCCAAACGTTCATAGCGTCTGCATCTGCTCCTGCAATAGGTCTGTCACCTAGCGGTGCATCAAGGACATAATTCTTCTGTGCAGCAATGAGGATAGACCTCAGATCACGGATCCAATCCGCATCATTGCTACTAACATTTTTCAACTTAGTTTTCTCTAGGAACATATCAAAATAAAACAGGGGAGCTAAACGCGAGCTATTGATCTACAACATAGATATGCTAATACTACCAGGACTAAGTTTCATGATAAATTAAAGTTCAATTAATCTTATTACTTAAGAACTCCCACTTAGATAGACATCCCTCTAATCATCTAAGTGATCATGTGATCCAAATCAACTAAACCATAACCGATCATCACGTGAAATGGAGTAGTTTTGAATGGTGAACATCACTATGTTGATCATATCTACTATATGATTCACGCTCGACCTTTCGGTCTCAGTGTTCCGAGGCCATATCTGCATATGCTAGGCTCATCAAGTTTAACCTGAGTATTCTGCGTGTGCAAAACTGGCTTGCACCCATTGTAGATGGACGTAGAGCTTATCACACCCGATCATCACGTGGTGTCTGGGCACGACGAACTTTGGCAATGGTGCATACTCAGGGAGAACACTTTTATCTTGAAATTTAGTGAGAGATCATCTTATAATGCTACCGTCAATCAAAGCAAGATAAGATGCATAAAAGATAAACATCACATGCAATCAATATAAGTGATATGATATGGTCATCATCATCTTGTGCTTGTGATCTCCATCTCCGAAGCATCGTCATGATCACCATCGTCACCGGCGCGACACCTTGATCTCCATCGTAGCATCGTTGTCGTCTTGCCAATCTTATGCTTCTACGACTATCGCTACCGCTTAGTGATAAAGTAAAGCATTACAGGGCGATTGCATTGCATACAATAAAGCGACAACCATATGGCTCCTGCCAGTTGCCGATATCTCGGTTACAAAACATGATCATCTCATACAATAAAATTTAGCATCATGCCTTGACCATATCACATCACAACATGCCCTGCAAAAACAAGTTAGACGTCCTTTATTTGTTGCAAGTTTTACGTGGCTACTACGGGCTTAGCAAGAACCAATCTTACCTACGCATCAAAAACCACAACGATAGTTTGTCAAGTTGGTGTTGTTTTAACCTTCGCAAGGACCGGGCGTAGCCACACTCGGTTCAACTAAAGTTGGAGAAACTGACACCCGCCAGCCACCTATGTGCAAAGCACGTCGGTAGAACCAGTCTCGCGTAAGCGTACGCGTAATGTCGGTCCGGGACGCTTCATCCAACAATACCGCCGAACCAAAGTATGACATGCTGGTAAGTAGTATGACTTATATCGCCCACAACTCACTTGTGTTCTACTCGTGCATATAACATCAACACATAAAACCTAGGCTCTGATACCACTGTTGGGGAACGTTGTAATTTCAAAAAAAAATCCTACGCACACGCAAGATCATGGTGATGCACAGCAACGAGAGGGGAGAGTGTTGTCTACGTACCCTCGTAGACCGGAAGCGGGAGCGTTATAACAACGCGGTTGATGTAGTCGTACGTCTTCATGGACCGACCGATCAAGCACCGAAACTACGGCACCTCCGAGTTTTTGCACACGTTCAGCTCGAAGACGATCCCCGGACTCCGATCCAGCAAAGTGTCGGGGATGAGTTCCGTCAGCACGACGGCGTGGTGACGATCTTGATGTTCTATCGTCGCAGGGCTTTGCCTAAGCACCGCTACAATATTATCGAGGATTATGGTGGAGGGGGCACCGCACACGGCTAAGAGATCAATGATCAATTGTTGTCCAGAGGTGCCCCCCTGCCCCGTATATAAAGGAGCAAGGGGGGAGGCCGGCCGGCCCTTGGGGCGCGCCAAGGAGGTGGGAGTCCTCCTCCTAGTAGGAGTAGGACTCCCCTTTCCTAGTCCAACTAGGAAGAGAGAAGGGGGAAGGAAAGAGAGGGAGAGGGAAAGAGGGGCCGCACCCCCCTCCCCTAGTCCAATTCGGATTCCTCATGGGAGGGGGTGCGCCACCTCCTGGTCTGCTGCCCTCTCTCTCCCCTCAGGCCCACTAAGGCCCAATACTTCCCCGGGGGGTTCTGGTAACCCTTCCGGCACTCCAATTTTCTCTGAAATCACCCAAAACACTTCCGGTGTCCGAATATAGCCGTCCAATATATCGATCTTTATGTCTCGGCCATTTCGAGACTCCTCGTCATGTCCGTGATCACATCCGGGACTCCAAACAACCTTCGGTACATCAAAATATATAAACTCATAATGAAACTGTCATCGCAACATTAAGCGTGCGGACCCTACGGGTTCGAGAACAATGTAGACATGACCAAGACACGTCTCCGGTCAATAACCAATAGCGGAACCTGGATGCTCATATTGGCTCCTACATATTCTACGAAGATCTTTATCGGTCAGACCGCATAACAACATACGTTGTTCCCTTTGTCATCGGTATGTTACTTGCCTGAGATTCGATCGTCGGTATCTCAATACCTAGTTCAATCTCGTTACCGGCGCAAGTCTCTTTACTCGTTCCCGTAATACATCATCTCGCAACTAACTCATTAGTTGCATGCTTGCAAGGCTTATGTGATGTGCATTACCGAGAGGGCCCAGAGATACCTCCGACAATCGGAGTGACAAATCCTAATCTCGAAATACGCCAACCCAACATGTACCTTTGGAGACACCTGTAGAGCACCTTTATAATCACCCAGTTACGTTGTGACGTTTGGTACCACACAAAGTGTTCCTCCGGCAAACGGGAGTTGCATAATCTCATAGTCATAGGAACATGTATAAGTCATGAAGAAAGCAATAGCAACATACTAAACGATCGGGTGCTAAGCTAATGGAATGGGTCATGTCAATCACATCATTCTCCTAATGATGTGATCCCGTTAATCAAATGACAACACATGTCTATGGTTAGGAAACATAACCATCTTCGATCAACGAGCTAGTCAAGTAGAGGCATACTAGTGACGTTTAGTTTGTCTATGTATTCACACAAGTATTATGTTTCCGGTTAATACAATTCTAGCATGAATAATAAACATTTATCATGATATAAGGAAATAAATAATAACTTTATTATTGCCTCTAGGGCATATTTCCTTCACACGCCTTGGATGGTTTATGCAGCCCTCCCCTTGCCCCTCTATATATAGGGGAAGGAGGAAGGGGGTCGGCCCCCTCTAGATGAGATCTAGAGGGCGGCGGCGGCCAAGGGGAGGGGGCTTGCCCCCCAAGCAAGGGGGGCGCCCCCCTTAGGGTTTCCCCCCAACCCTAGGCGCATGGGCCCAAGGGGGGATGCGCCCAGCCCATGTATGGCCGGTTCCCTTTCCTTTACAGCCCATTAGGCCCTCCGAGAGAGGTGTCCTCTCCCGGTGGACCCCCGGAACCCCTCCGGTGGCCCCGGTACAATACCGATATGCCCCCGAACCTTTCCGGTGACCATATGACAACTTCCTACATATAAATCTTCACCTCCGGACCATTCCGGAACTCCTCGTGGCGTCCGGGATCTCATCCGGGACTCCGAACAACATTCGGTAATCACATACAAGTCTTCCTAATAACCCTAGCGTCATCGAACCTTAAGTGTGTAGACCCTACGGGTTCGGGAACCATGCAGACATGACCGAGACAACTCTCCGGCCAATAACCAACAGCGGGATCTGGATACCCATGTTGACTCCCACATGTTCCATGTATGAACCACGATGTCGAGGATTCAAGCAATCCCGTATCCAATTCCCTTTGTCAATCGGTACATTACTTGCCTGAGATTTGATCATCGGTATCCCAATACCTCGTTCAATCTCATTACCGGCAAGTCACTTTACTTGTGCCGTAATGCATGATCCCGTGACCAACTACTTAGTCACACTGAGCTCATTATGATGATGCATTACCGAGTGGGCCCAGAGATACCTCTCCGTCATACGGAGTGACAAATCCCAATCTCGATTCGTGCCAACCAACAGACACTTTCGGAGATACCTGTAGTGCACCTTTATAGTCACCCAGTTACATTGTGATGTTTGGTACACCCAAAGCATCCTACGGTATCCGGGAGTTGCACAATCTCATGGTCTAAGGAAATGATACTTGACATTCAAGAAAAGCTCTAGCAGACGAACTACACGATCTTGTGCTATGCTTAGGATTGGGTCTTGTCCATCACATCAGTCTCCTGATGATGTGATCCCGTTATCAATGACATCCAATGTCCATGGTCAGGAAACCGTAACCATCTATTGATCAACGAGCTAGTCAACTAGAGGCTCACTAGGGACATGTTGTGGTATGTGTATTCACACATGTATTACGATTTCCGGATAACACAATTATAGAATGAACAATAGACAATTATCATGAACAAGGAAATATAATAATAACCATTTTATTATTGCCTCTAGGGCATATTTCCAACAGTCTCCCACTTGCACTAGAGTCAATAATCTAGTTACATTGTGATGAATAGAACACCCATAGAGTTCTGGTGTTGATCATGTTTTGCTCGAGGGAGAGGTTTAGTCAACGGATCTGCGACATTCAGGTCCGTATGCACTTTACAAATATCTATGTCTCCATTTTGAACATTTTCACGAATGGAGTTGAAGCGACGGTTGATATGCCTGGTCTTTCTGTGAAACCTGGGCTCCTTGGCAAGGGCAATAGCTCTAGTGTTGTCACAGAAGAGAGTCATCGGGCCCGACGCATTGGGAATAACTCCTAGGTCGGTAATGAACTCCTTCACCCAGATTGCTTCTCGTGCTGCCTCCGAGGCTGCCATGTACTCCGCTTCACATGTAGATCCCGCCATGACGCTTTTCTTGCAACTACACCAGCTGACTGCCCCACCATTCAAAATATACACGTATCCGGTTTGTGACTTGGAGTCATCTAGATCTGTGTCGAAGCTAGCATCGACGTAACCCTTTACGACGAGCTCTTCGTTACCTCCATAAACGAGAAACATATCCTTAGTCCTTTTCAGGTACTTCAGGATATTCTTGACCGCTGTCCAGTGTTCCATGCCGGGATTACTTTGGTACCTTCCTACCAAACTTACAGCAAGGTTTACATCAGGTCTGGTACACAGCATGGCATACATAATAGACCCTATGGTCGAGGCATAGGGGACGACACTCATCTTTTCTCTATCTTCTGCCTGGTCGGGCATTGAGCCGTGCTCAATCTCGTACCTTGCAACACAGGAAAGAACCCCTTCTTTGACTGATCCATATTGAACTTCTTCAATATCTTGTCAAGGTACATACTCTGTGGAAGACCAATGAGGCGTCTTGATCTATCTCTATAGATCTTGATGCCTAATATATAAGCAGCTTCTCCAAGATCTTTCATTGAAAAACACTTGTTCAAGTAGACCTTTATGCTTTCCAAGAATACTATATCATTTCCCATCAATAGTATGTCATCCACATATAATATGGGAAATGCTAGAGAGCTCCCACTCACTTTCTTGTAAACACAGGCTTCTCCATAACTCTATGTAAACCCAAACACTTTGATCATCTCATCAAATCGAATGTTCCAACTCCGAGATGCTTGCACCAGCCCATAGATTGAGCGTTGGAGCTTGCACACCTTGTCAGCATTCTTAGGATCGACAAAACCTTCCGGCTGCATCATATACAATTCTTCCTTAAGGAAACCATTAAGGAATGCCGTTTTGACGTCCATTTGCCATATCTCATAATCATAGAATGCGGCAATTGCTAACATGATTCGGACGGACTTCAGCTTCGCTACGGGTGACAAAGTCTCATCGTAGTCAACCCCTTGAACTTGTCGATAACCCTTAGCGACAAGCCGAGCCTTATAGATGGTCACATTACCATCCGCGTCTGTCTTCTTCTTAAAGATCCATTTATTTTCTATGGCTCGCCGATCATCGGGCAAGTCAGTCAAAGTCCATACTTCGTTTTCATACATGGATCCTATCTCGGATTTCATGGCTTCCAACCATTTGTTGGAATCTGGGCCCGCCATCGCTTCTTCATAGTTCGAAGGTTCACCATTGTCCAACAACATGATTTCTAGGATAGGGTTGCCGTGCCACTCTGGTGCGGAACGTGTCCTTGTGGACCTACGAAGTTCAGTAGCAACTTGATCTAAAGTTTCATGATCATTATCATTAACTTCCTCTCTAGTCAGTGCAGGCACCTCAGGAACATTTTCTTGAGCTGCGCCACTCTCTGGTTCAAGAGGCAATACTTCATCAAGTTCTACATTCCTCCCACTTACTTCTTTCGAGAGAAACTCTTTCTCTAGAAAGGATCCATTCTTGGCAACAAAGATCTTGCCTTCGGATCTGAGGTAGAAGGTATACCCAATAGTTTCTTTAGGATATCCTACGAAGACGCATTTTTCCGATTTGGGTTCGAGCTTTTCAGGTTGAAGTTTCTTCACATAAGCATCACACCCCCAAACTTTTAGAAACGACAGCTTAGGTTTCTTCCCAAACCATAATTCATACGGTGTCGTCTCAAAGGATTTCGACGGAGCCCTATTTAAAGTGAATGCGGCAGTCTCTAAAGCATAGCCCCAAAATGACAGCGGTAGATCGGTAAGAGACATCATAGATCGCACCATATCCAATAGAGTGCGATTACGACATTCGGACACACCATTACGCTGAGGTGTTCCAGGCGGCGTGAGTTGTGAAACTATTCCACATTTCCTTAAGTGCGTGTCAAATTCGTGACTCAAATATTCTCCCCCACGATCTGATCGTAAGAACTTGATTTTCCTGTCACGTTGATTCTCAACCTCACTTTGAAATTCCTTGAACTTTTCAAAGGTCTCAGACTTGTGTTTCATTAAGTAGACATACCCATATCTACTCAAGTCATTAGTGAGGGTGAGAACGTAACGATAGCCACCGCGGGCCTCAACACTCATTGGACCGCACACATCAGTATGTATGATTTCCAATAAGTTGGTTGCTACTCCATTGTTCCGGAGAACGGAGTCTTGGTCATTTTGCCCATGAGGCATGGTTCGCACGTGTCAAATGATTCATAATCAAGAGACTCCAAAAGTCCATCTGCATGGAGTTTCTTCATGTGTTTGACACCAATGTGACCAAGGCGGCAGTGCCACAAGTATGTGGGACTATCATTATCAACCTTACATCTTTTGCTATTCACACTATGAATATGTGTAACATCATGTTCGAGATTAAATAAGAATAAACCATTGACCAGCGGGGCATGACCATAAAACATATCTCTCATATAAATAGAACAACCATTATTCTCGGATTTAAATGAGTAGCCATCTCGTATTAAACGAGATCCTGATATAATGTCCATGCTCAAAGCTGGCACTAAATAACAATTATTGAGGTTTAAAACTAATCCCGTAGGTAAATGTAGAGGTAGCGTGCCGACGGCGATCACATCGACCTTGGAACCATTCCCGGCGCGCATCGTCACCTCGTCCTTCGCCAGTCTCCGCTTATTCTGCAGCTCCTGTTTTGAGTTACAAATATGAGCATCCGCACCGGTATCAAATACCCAGGAGCTACTACGAGTACTGGTAAGGTACACATCAATAACATGTATATCACATATACCTTTGGTGTTGTCAGCCTTCTTGTCCGCTAAGTACTTGGGGCAGTTCCGCTTCCAGTAACCACTTCCCTTGCAATAAAAACACTCAGTCTCGGGCTTGGGTCCATTCTTTGGCTTCTTCCCAGAAGCTTGCTTACCGGGCGCGGAAACTCCCTTGCCATCCTTCTTGAAGTTCTTTTTACCCTTGCCCTTCTTGAACTTAGTGGTTTTATTCACCATCAACACTTGATGTTCCTTTTTGATTGCCACCTCCGCTGATTTCAGCATTGAATATACCTCACAAATGGTCTTTTCCATCCCCTGCATATTGAAGTTCATCACAAAGCTCTTGTAGCTAGGTGGGAGCGACTGAAGGATTCTGTCAATGACCGCATCATCCGGGAGATTAACTCCCAGCTGAGACAAGCGGTGGTGCAACCCAGATATTTTGAGTATGTGCTCGCTGACGGAACTATTCTCCTCCATCTTACAACTGTAGAACTTGTCAGAGACTTCATATCTCTCGACCCGGGCATGAGCTTGGAAAACCATTTTCAGCTCTTGGAACATCTCATATGCTCCGTGTTGCTCAAAACGCTTCTGGAGCCCCGGTTCTAAGCTGTAAAGCATGCTGCACTGAACTAGGGAGTAATCATCAGCACGGGACTTCCAAGCATTCATAATGTCTTGGTTTGCTGGGGGGTGGTGCTTCACCTAGTGGTGCTTCAAGGACATATGCTTTCTTGGCAGCTATGAGGATGATCCTCAAGTTCCGGACCCAGTCCGTATAGTTGCTACCATCGTCTTTCAGCTTGGTTTTCTCTAGGAACGCGTTGAAGTTGAGGACAACATTAGCGTGGGCCATTTGATCTACAAGACATATTGTAAAGATTTTAGACTAAGTTCATGATAATTAAGTTCATCTAATCAAATTATTTAATGAAATCCCACTTAGATAGACATCCCTCTAGTCATCTAAGTGATACATGATCTGATTCAACTAGGCCGTGTCCGATCATCACGTGAGACGGACTAGTCATCATCGGTGAACATCTTCATGTTGATTGTATCTTTAATACGACTCATGTTCGACCTTTGGGTCTTCCGTGTTCCGAGGCCATGTCTGTACATGCTAGGATCGTCAAGTCAACCTAAGTGTTTTGCGTGTGTAAATCTGGCTTACACCCGTTGTATGCGAACGTTAGAACTTATCACACCCGATCATCACGTGGTGCTTCGGAACAACGGACCTTAGCAACGGTGCACAGTTAGGGGGAACTCTTTCTTCAAATTATTGTGAGGGATCATCTTATTTATGCTACCGTCGTTCTAAGCAAATAAGATGTAAAACATGATAAACATCACATGCAATGAAATAGTGACATGATATGGCCAATATCATTTTGCTCCTTTTGATCTCCATCTTCGGGGCGCCATGATCATCGTCGTCACCGGCATGACACCATGATCTCCATCATCATGATCTCCATCATCGTGTCTTCACGAAGTTGTCTCGTCCACTATTACTTCTACTACTGTGTCTAACGGTTAGCGATAAAGTAAAGTAATTACATGACGTATAAGTTGACACGCAGGTCATAAATAAATTAAGACAACTCCTATGGCTCCTGCCGGTTGTCATACTCATAGACATGCAAGTCGTGATTCCTATTACAAGAACATGATCAATCTCATACATCACATATATCATTCATCACATCCTTTTGGCCGTATCACATCACACGGCATATGCTGCAAAAACAAGTTAGACGTCCTCTAATTGTTGTTGCAAGTTTTTACGTGGCTGCTATAGGTTTCTAGCAAGAACGTTTCTTACCTACGCCAAAACCACAATGTGATATGCCAATTTCTATTTACCCTTCATAAGGACCCCTTTCATCGAATCCGATCCGACTGAAGTGGGAGAGACAGACACCCGCTAGCCACCTTATGCAACCAGTGCATGTCAGTCGGTGGAACCAGTCTCATGTAAGCGTACGTGTAAGGTTGGTCCGGGCCGCTTCATCCCACGATGCCGCCGAATCAAGATAAGACTAGTAACTGCAAGTAAATTGACAAAATCGATGCCCACAACAACTTGTGTTCTACTCATGCATAGAAACAACGCATAGACCTAGCTTTGATACCACTGTTGGGGAACGTAGCAGAAATTTAAAATTTTCTATGCATCACCAAGATCAATCTATGGAGTCATCTAGCAACGAGGGGAGAGGAGTGCATCTACATACCCTTGTAGATTGCGAGCGGAAGTGTTCAAGAGAACAGGGTTGATGGAGTCGTACTCGTCGTGATCCAAATCACCGAAGATCCTAGCGCCGAACGGATGGCACCTCCGCGTTCAACACACGTACGGAGCGAGGACATCTCCCGCGCCTTGATCCAGCAAGGAGGAGGGAGAGGTTGAGGAAGATGGCTCCAACAGCAGCACGACGGCGTGGTTGTGGTGGAGCTGCAGTACTCCGGCAGGGCTTCGCCAAGCTCTTGCGGAGGAGAAGAGGTGTTGGGGAGGGGAGGGGTTGCGCCTTGGATGGTGTATGCAGCCCTCCCCTTGCCCCTCTATATATAGGGGAAGGAGGAAGGGGGTCGGCCCCCTCTAGATGAGATCTAGAGGGGGCGGCTGCCAAGGGGAGGGGGCTTGCCCCCCAAGCAAGGGGGGAGCCCCCCTTAGGGTTCCCCCCCAACCCTAGGAGCATGGGCCCAAGGGGGGATGCGCCCAGCCCATGTAGGGCTGGTTCCCTTTCCTATACAGCCCATTAGGCCCTCCGACAGAGGTGGCCCCTCCCGGTGGACCCCCGGAACCCCTCCGGTGGCCCCGGTACAATACTGATATGCCCCTGAACCTTTCCGGTGACCGTATGACAACTTCCTACATATAAATCTTCACCTCCGGACCATTCCGGAACTCCTCGTAACGTCCGAGATCTCATCCGGGACTCCGAACAACATTCGGTAATCACATACAAGTCTTCCTAATAACCCTAACGTCATCGAACCTTAAGTGTGTAGACCCTATGGGTTCGGGAACCATGTAGACATGACCGAGACAACTCTCCAGCTAATAACCAACAGTGGGATCTGGATACCCATGTTGACTCCCACATGTTCCACGATGATCTCATCGGATGAACCACGATGTCGAGGATTCAAGCAATCCCGTATACAATTCCCTTTGTCAATCGGTATGTTACTTGCCCTAGATTCGATCGTCGGTATCCCAGTACCTCGTTCAATCTCGTTACCGGCAAGTCACTTTGCGCGTGCCGTAATGCATGATCCCGTGACCAACTACTTAGTCACACTGAGTTCATTATGATGGTGCATTACCGAGTGGGCCCAGAGATACCTCTCTGTCATACGGAGTGACAAATCCCAGTCTCGATTCATGCCAACCCAACAGACACTTTCGGAGATACCTATAGTGCACCTTTATAGTCACCCAGTTACGTGGTGACACCTGGTACACCCAAAGCACTCCTACGGTATCCGGGAGTTGCACAATCTCATGGTCTAAGGAAATGATACTTGACATTCAGAAAAGCTCTAGCAGACGAACTACACGATCTTGTGCTATGCTTAGCATTGGGTCTTGTCCATCACATCATTCTCCTGATGATGTGATCCCGTTATTAATGACATCCAATGTCCATGGTAAGGAAACTGACCATCTACTGATCAATGAGCTAGTCAACTAGAGGCTCACTAGGGACATGTTGCGGTCTATGTATTCACACATGTATTACGATTTCCGGATAACACAATTATAGCATGAACAATAGACAATTATCATGAACAAGGAAATATAATAATAACCATTTTATTATTGCCTCTAGGGCATATTTCCAACACCAAGTCTCCTGGATCATGTTCGATGAGAAAATCATGTTCCCGAAGGTTTCATTCCGTTTGGACTTCATTTGATATTCCTTTTCTTCGAAACCCTAAAATAGGCAAAACAACAATTCTGGACTGGGCCTCCGGTTAATAGGTTAGTCCCAAAAATAATATAAAAGTGGATAATAAAGCCCAATAATGTCCAAAACAGTAGATAATATAGCATGGAGCAATCAAAAAATTATAGATACGTTGGAGACGTATCAATCTTCACTTATATTTGTTTGAGCTTATGAAAAGCAACACATGAAAATTAGTCCCAAAGTGATAGATATCCAAGAAGGATAAAGAAAAGAAAAATGTCATGAAGATCATTGGACAAAATAAACTTGATTCTTAGTAATAGTTTTGAGATATGATGATGTGATATGTGAGTCATCTTGATGAGTAATTATGCTTTAGTAAGAATATTGGTGTTAAGGTTTGTGATTCCCTATGCATGCACGAAAGTCAATAATTATGCAATGAAATTATATCCTACTTGTGGTGCATTATTTGGTGTTAATTATTCTTAATGCTTGCTTATGAGATTATTCGTTTCTTTGTTGGTCGCTTCCCAATCTTTTGCTAGCCTTCATTTTGCACTAAGTATGACCTCTACTTGTGCATCCAAAATCCTTTAAACCAGTTTTGCCACAAGATTCCACTATATCTACCTATATGCGATATTCTTTTGATGTTCTAAGAAAATTTGCATGTGCCATCTCTAATTTTCAAAATAAACTTCTCTTTTGTGTGTTTGTTTCGCTCGTGGAGCGGTGAGGGGTGGCTAATATTTTCCATGCTAGATGTGTTATTCTCAAGATGAGTGTTTATTCACTTGTCATTGCACGAGAGTAAGGCAAAGGTATTAGGGATGCCCAGTCCCAAAATGCAAAAACAAATGAATTTACTTTATGTTGTCAAATAATAAATTCCTTGGAAGGTATGGAGGGCACCCGTGGATACGGTTAGCCATGGAAAGTGAAAGTTATGGTGGAAAAAGGAATAAACTTTATTTTCTGTTTGGGAACCGCCTATGATATATCTATGCATGGAAAGTATTGGGAACTCTAAGTCATTTTCGTTGGTGGGATGGATACACCTCCCAAAATGGTTTTATCTCAAAATTTTCGCTTTGAGCTCTGGCACCTCTACAAATCCCTACTTCCCTCTGCGAAGGGCCTATCTTTACTCTATGTAATTTTTATTTTGAGTCTCCATCTTTTCTTATAAAAGCACCAACTAGGAGGCAATATGATCATGCTTAAGTATTGGGTGTAGTTAATATTCAAGTGTGTTTCATGAATGGATCAATGTTTGAGCGTGATGGGCTAGGGATAACTTATTTTACCGTTGATATTTTGAAAGACATGGTTGCTTGTTAATATGCTTGAGTATCTAAATTATTATTTAAAAACTAGACTATTGCTTTGAATCACATAAAAGTCCAAATTGTCCATGCAATAAAGAAAAGAATATGATAAGACATGATGAACAACACTCCACATCACAAATTATGTTGTTATCACTTACCTACTCGAGGACGAGTAGGAGTTAAGCTTGGGGGTGCTGATACGTCTCCAACGTATCTATAATTTTTGATTGTTCCATGTTGTTTTATTATCAAACTTGGATGTTCTATAATCATTTTATAGTCATTTTATATCAATTGTTTGGTACTAACCTGTTGACATAGTGCCAAGTGCCAGTTGCTGTTTTTCCATGTTTTTACATCGCAGAAAATCAATATCAAACGGAGTCCAAATGCGACGAAACTTTACGGAGATTTTTTATGGACCAGAAGGAAGATGTTGGGCCCTGGTTGCGCCTGGGGGGAGTCCTGAGAGTTAGTAAAATTTTCAAGAAATTCTCTCTTGCTTCACTTAAATTAATTTGAGAGAACAAAAAAATTATGCTCATGATCTTCACTTATATTTGTTTGAGCTTGTCAAAAGCAACGCATGAAAATTAATCCCAAAGTGCTAGATATCCAAGAAGGATATAATAAAAACTTTCATGAAGATCATTGGACAAAATAAACTTGATTCTTAGTAATAGTTTTTAGATATGATGATGTGATATGTGAGTCATCTTGATGAGTAATTATGATTTAGTAAGAATATTGGTGTTAAGGTTTGTGATTCCCTATGCAAGCACAAAAGTCAATAGTTATGTAATGAAATTATATCCTACTTATGGTGCATTATTCGGTGTTAGTTATGCTTAACGCTCGCTTATGAGATTACTCGTTTCTTGGTAGGTCGCTTCTCAGTCTTTTGCTAGCCTTCATTTTGCACTAAGTATGATCACTACTTGTGCATCCAAAAACCTTTAAACCAGTTTTGCCACATGAGTCCACTATATCTACCTATATGCGGTATTCTTTTGCCGTTCTAAGCAAATTTGCATGTGCCATCTCTAATTTTCAAAAATAAACTTCTCTTTTGTGTGTTCATTTCGCTCGCGGAGCGGTGAGGGGTGGCTAATATTTTCCATGCTAGATGTGTTATTCTTACGGTGAGTGTTTATTCACTTGTCATTGCACGAGAGTAAGGCAAAGGCATTAGGGATGCCCAGTCTCGAAATGAAAAAAATGAATTTACTTTATGTTGTCAAATAATAAATTCCTTGGAAAGTGTTGGTATGGAGGGCACCCGTGCATATGGTTAGCCATCGAAAGTGAAAGTGTGGTGGAAAAAGGAATAAGCTCTATTTTCTATTTGGGAACCGCCTATGATATATCTAAGCATGGAAAGTATTGGTAACTCTAAGTCATTTTCATTGGTGGGATGGATACACCTCCCAAAAAAATTATCTCTAATTTTTTTTGCTTTGAGCTCTGGCACCTCTATAAATCCCTACTTCCCTCTGCGAAGGGCCTTTCTTTTACTTTATGCAATTTTTATTTTTAATTTGAGTCTCCATCTTCTCTTATAAAAGAACCAACAAGGGGGCAATATGATCGTACTTGAGTATTGGATGTAGCTAATATGCGAGTGTGTTTCATGAATGGATCAATTGTTGAGAATGATGGGCTAGGGATAGCTTATTTTAGTGTTGATATTTTGAAAGACATGGTTGCTTGTTGATATGCTTGAGTGTTTAAATTATCATGTCAAAACTAGACTATTGCTTTGAAAAATATAAAATTCCAAATGTCCATGCTATAAAGAAAGAAATATGATATGACATGTTAGGCAGCATTCCACATCAAAAATTCTGTTTTTATCACTTCCCTACTCGAGGACGAGTAGGAGTTAAGATTGGGGATGCTGATACGTCTCCAACGTATCTATAATTTTTGATTGTTCCATGCTATTATATTATCAATCTTGGATGTTTTATAATCATTTTATATCATTTTTTGGTACTAACCTATTGACATAGTGCCAAGTGCCAGTTGTTGTTTTTCCATGTTTTTCACATCGCAGAAAATCAATATCAAGCGGAGTCCAAATGCCATGAAACTTTACGGAGAATTTTTATGGGCCAGAAGGAACATAATGGGCCCTGGCTGCGCCTGGGGGTGCCCCGAGGAGGGCACAACCCACCAGGGTGCGCCAGGAGGCCCAGGCGCGCCCTGGTGGGTTGTGCCCACCTTGGGTGCTCCCCGGACCGCGTCTTTGCTCTATAAACACCCCAATATTCCCAAAACCCTAGGGGGTCGACGATATATTCATCCAGCCGCCGCAGAGTCCAGAACCACCAAATCCAATCTAGACACCATCTCAGATGGGGTTCACCACCTCCATTGGTGCCTCTCTGATGATGCGTGAGTAGTTCTTTGTAGACCTTCGGGTCCATAGTTAGTAGCTAGATGGCTTCCTCTCTCTCTCTCTTGATTCTCAATACAATGGTCTCTTGGAGATCCATATGATGTAACTCTTTTGCGGTGTGTTTGTTGGGATCGATGAACTTTGAGTTTATGATCAGATCTATCTTTTTATATCCATGAAAGTATTTGAGTTTATTTAATCTCTTTTATGCATGATTGCTTGTAGCCTCATAATTCTTCTTCGATATTTGGGTTTTGTTTGGCCAACTTGATCTATTTATCTTGCCATGGGAAGAGGTGCTTAGTGTGGGTTCAATCTTACGGTGCTTGATCCTAGTGACATAAAGGGAACCGACATGTATGTATCGTTGCTACTAAGGATAAAACGATGGGGTCTATCTCAACATAGATAGATATTGTCTACAGCATGTCATCGTTCTTATTGCATTACTCTGTTTCTCCATGAACTTAATACACTAGATGCATGCTGGATAGCGATCGATGTGTGGAGTAATAGTAGTAGATGCAGGCAGGAGTCGGTCTACTAATCTTGGACGTGATGCCTATGTAATGATTATTGCCTGGATATCGTCATGAGTATTTGAAGTTCTATCGATTGCCCAACAGTAATTTGTTCACCCACCGTTTGCTATTTTTCTCAAGAGAAGCCACTAGTGAAACCTACGGCCCCCGGGTCTCTTTCTCACATTATTTGCCTTGTGATCTATTTTCCTTTGCATTTACTTTCAGATCTACTAAACCAAAAACCCAAAAATACCTTGCTGAAATTTATTCTTATTTATTTATTTGGCATTCGATCTATCAATCTACTACAGATTTACCTCACGTCCGTTTGCCTATCTTGAGGCGCCGTACACCGGAAGGGATTGACAACCCCTTTAACACGTCGGGTTGCGAGAAGTTGTTATTTGTGTGCAGGTGATGTTTATGTTGTGTTGCTTGGTTCTCCTACTGGTTCGATAACCTTGGTTTCACATCTGAGGGAAATACCTACCGCTGTTGTGCTGCATCATCCCTTCCTCTTTGGGGAAATACCGACGTAGCTTCAAGCGACATCACGCAACATGCTCCAACGAGGAGGTGCCCATAGTGGGACGGGCGTGCACCGGTGAGGTTGGCCCGCGATATCTCCAGGAGCTCATCTTATGCAGGAAGTTTTTCAGCTTCGGTTTCTCAACGTGGAGAGGGACGCGGTGCGGGTGACTCAAGGAACGAGTCGGCTAGCAGCGAGAACATCGCCTCGGATTGCGGCCACTGAAGCATCGCACCCCGACGATGCCGAGGGCGACTTGAGGCGCTTGACACTGTCCTCCAACATAGCTAGCGGGGCGAGGTCGCCCTGCCACTAGGGAGCACCTGCCTCATTGTGGGCTGATACGTCTCCAACATATCTACTTTTCCTAACGCTTTTCCTCTTGTTTTGGACTCTAATTTCCATGATTTGAATGAAACTAACCCCGGACTGGCGTTGTTTTCAGCAGAACTACCATGGTGTTGTTTTTGTGCAGAAATAAAAGTTCTTGGAATGGAACGAAACTTTGTGAGGATTTTTTACACAATAAAAGAGAATTTCTGGAGCCACCTGGTGGCCCCGCAAACCTCAACCCTGATACTATAAAATCACATATTTGGAGAGAAAAATCAGGGAGAAAGAATTATCGTGACCCACAAGACGGAGCCACCGTCACCTCCTGTTCTTCATCGGGAGGCTAGATCTGGAGTCCGTTTGGGGCTCCGGAGAGGGGGATCTTCGTTTTTCACCATGATGCTCCCCACCGGGAGTGAGTAATTCCTTCTTAGGCTCGCTGGTCGGTGAGGAGTTGGATGAGATTCATCATGTAATCGAGTTAGTTTTGTTAGGGATCGATCCCTAGTATCCACTATGTTCTAAGATTGATGTTGCTATGACTTTGCTATGCTTAATGCTTGTCACTTTGGGCCCAGGTGCCATGATTTCAGATCTGAACCGTTTATGTTATCACCATTACATCCATGTTCTAGATCCGATCTTGCAAGTTATAGTCACCTACTACGTGTTATGATCCGGCAATCCTGGAGTGACAATAGTGGGGACCACTCCCGGTGATGACCATAGTATGAGGAGTTCATGTATTCACCGTGTGTTAATGCTTTGTTCCGGTTCTCTATTAAAAGGAGACCTTAATATCCCTTAGTTTCCAATTTGACACTGCTGCCACAGGAGGGCAGGACAAAAGATGTCATGCAAGTTCTTTCCATAAGCACGTATGACTATTTACGGAATACATGCCTACATTATATTGATGAACTGGAGCTAGTGCCGTACCGCCCTAGGTTATAACTTTCTCATGATGAATATCATCCAACAAGTCACCGATCCAATGCCTACGAATTTATCCTATATTGTTCTTGCTAAGTTACTACTGCTATCGTTACTACGGCACTTGTTACAAAACTACTGCTAGCACTGTTACCGTTACCATTGCTGCTACTCCTACTATCAACACTATCATATTACTTTGCTACTAATCATGTTGCTGTAGATAATTAATCTCCAGGTGTGGTTGAATTGACAACTCATCTGCTAATACCTTCAAATATTCTTTGGCTCCCCTTGTGTCGAATCTATAAATTTGGGTTGAATACTCTACCCTCGAAAACTGTTGTGATTGATGTAGACATAGACCTAGGGTAGGGTAATAGGCCTGACCTATACGCCCCACCTAAAGTCTTGTCCTAAGAACTAAGGAATTCAAGAGTCAGAAGCAGAGGACCAACAAAGGTGTCGAAGCGAAGTCCACTCGACCTATCAATCACTCGGAGACCTCTCTTACTCAGGTCACTCGACCACCAAACCACTCGACATATCGGAAGACCTAAAGCCACTCTGCGCAGCAACGGTCAAGCATTCATTCGCATACTTAATGCTCATTTGTAGCACCTTAATACAGGCGTTACATGTAACGCCTCCTCTTAATGTATATTGAACCCTGTGTAACGGAGGGGAGCTGGGGTCCTGGTGTACTCTATATAAGCCACCCCCCTCTTCTGGGACAAGGGTTCGCACGCCCTGTAACTCACACACGTATAATCCAGTCGACTGCCTCCGGGCTCCGAGACGTAGGGCTGTTACTTCCTCCGAGAAGGGCCTAAACTCGTAAACCTTGTGTGTACAACTCCTCCATAGCTAAGATCTTGCCTCTCCATTCCTACCCCCATATTCTACTGTCAGACTTAGAACCACAACAGTTGGCGCTGACCGTGGGGCCGATGTCCTAGCGACTTGTTGGAGAAGTTGCGATTTTTCCGATCCCCTTCATCATGGTTTCGGGCGGAGTTTTGGTGGAGGGCCGCGAGATCCATCTCGGCGCGCTCACGTTCATCGCCGACGACTCCGCTTGGCTTCAGGAGGCTCCTCTCGACGTCGACGCGCTCCCTGTCCGCGGGGCAACGCACTTTCGCGCGTGCGTCCGCGGCGTCCTCTTGCGGCAGCCGTCGACCCAGTATCGGTCGGCCCCTGTGTCATCCTCCCTCCCTATTTCCCGCCGGCGCAAGCGCTCCGGTCGGTCGAGACTTCAGCGGTGGGTGAGACACGCGGTGGCTCGCCAGTCAGCCACCCCCCAAGTCGCGGCGATCGAGCCCAACGAATCTCTCTACGGCCTATTCGACCTGTCGACTGGCTCCGCAGAGACTGCATCCGAGTGCGACAGCAGTGATCCGGCGGCAGAGGTTCTGATGGTCGATGAACCACGCAGTCCTCCCGGCTTTCCCTACACCGACGGAGGCGACGGCGGAGGCGGTCTATCTCATACTCATGAAGAGTATCTCCCCGAGCCCTTACTTCGCTGCAGAGAGAAGAACTTCGCCGCCGGAACATAGATGCGCTGCACACTCCTATCGTTGGAGAAACCCCCGAGGCCCGTGCCTTAGAGGACGCGCGCTTGGCCAACTTGGCTGAGCGCACTCGACTGGAGAACCTCCAGCGAGCACTCGACGAGTGTGCGCGACAATGGATTCCAACATCCAGTCGACGTCAGCTCTTTCCTCCACCGACTCAGGTATATCGAACTCCGATTCAGAATTTAGCAGCTGCAGCCCATATAGCAGAGTCGATTCAGCCTTCTCAGTCAGAGGCTGGCAGAGGCTTGTTGCAGATCAGAGCATTGCTCCGGGCAGCAGGAGATCAGAATTCAGTTGTGTCACAGTCGCGAAATAGGATCCATAGCAGATCCGTCGCTGCAGATACAGTCCAGTCGGCCCACAGCCCAAGATCGCCCCCGAGGCGTGAGGGACATGGAGACCAGCGTGATCAGAACAGGAACCGTGAGCAGTATGATCACCGACTCGGTCGGGATGATCGACGTCGAGTACCCACCCCTCCCCCGAGGAGTGGATCGTACGTGCCTTGACAGCAGGATGACAGACGCCCTCACAGTGTTGGGCGAAGGATTCCAGTCGACCCCATGGAGCCAGGCTTTGATGCGAGATCCGTTCTCATTCAGGGTTTGGTCGACAGGAACAGAGCCCACCGAGAAGGTCAAGACAAAGATGTACCCACCAGCAGCAGAGTACACGTCTCAGGACCGGAGTGCTTCAGTAGAGCCATCAGAGCCGCGGTGATTCCTCCCAACTTCAGGTTGGCGACTGGAGTCAGTAAGTTCACTGGTGAGTCCAAGCCTGATACTTGGCTTGAGGATTACCGAGTGGCTGTTCAGATTGGCGGCGGTAATGATGAAGTGGCAATGAAACACCTGCCTCTTATGTTGGAAGGCTCGGCCAGAGCATGGTTGAATCAGTTAGTGCCCAGCAGCATTTACACTTGGGAAGATCTTGCCCGAGTGTTTGTCAAAACATTTGAAGGAACTTGCAAGTGACCAGCAGGGTTGACAGAGCTGCAATCTTGCGTGCAGAAGCCGAATGAAACTTTGAGGGCCTACATCCAGAGATGGATTACATTGCATCACACAGTAGAGAACATATCTGATCACCAAGCAGTCTGTGCCTTCAAGGAAGGCGTTAAGTACAGAGAATTGAACCTGAAATTTGGTCGAACTGGAGACATGTCTCTGAGTCGAATGATGGAGATTGCCACCAAGTATGCCAATGGTGAAGAAGAGGATCGGCTCCGGAGTGGCAAGCACAAGTCAGTCGCCCATGAAACCGGAGGAGGGAACTCCAGTAGAAAGCAGAAGCGGAAAGCCGAGCCAGCTGCTCCTGGAGAAGCCTTGGTCATGACTCAAGGAAAGTTCAAGGGGAAGCCCAAAGGGCCATGGAACCCCAAGAAGGTGAAAGACCAAGACGAAAATGATGTGTTGGATCTGCCATGTCACATTCACACAAAGAAAGATGAAGAGGGTAAACTCATTTATCCGAAGCATACCACTCGACAGTGCCGGCTCTTGATCTAGCAGTTCCAAGGGAAACAGCCCAAAGATAAGGAAAAGGAGTCGGACAAAGTTGAGGACAAGGAATATAGTGATGATGGATATCCCCAGGTCAATTCTACCCTGATGATTTTTGCTGATGTTGAAAGCAAAAGTCGATTGAAAGTTATCAACCGAGAAGTGAATATGGTCACCCCGGCGACACCCAGTTATTTGAAATGGTCTCAGACTGCCATCACATTCGACTAGTCCGATCACCCGGCGCACATAGCCACCCCGGGGAGGCAAGCTTTGGTGGTCGACCCAATTGTTGAAGGCACTCGACTGACCAAGGTTTTGATGGATGGAGGCAGTGGCCTGAATATACTGTATGCAGAGACGTTGAAAGGGATGGGCATTCCGATGTCCAGACTCAGTACCAGCAACATGAGCTTCCATGGAGTCATTCCTGGAAAGAAGGCTGAGTCACTCGGCCAACTTGCTCTTGATGTGGTTTTCGGTGATTCCAAAAATTACCGCAAAGAAAAGTTGACGTTTGAAGTTGTGGACTTCTAGAGCGCTTATCACGCTATTCTAGGTAGGCCAGCTTATGCACGATTCATGGCTCGACCATGTTACGTGTACCTCAAACTGAAGATGCCTGGTCCCAGAGGTGTGATCACTATTACCGGCAATCGGAAGAAAGTGGAAGAGTGCTTTCAGAAAGGATCAAAGATCGCCGATGCTCAGATGGCAGTGGTAGAGCTGCAGGAATACCAGAAAACTGCAGACCCGAGTGATTTGTTGCGAGCCAAGAAGCCCGCTACGGAATCAGCGTTTCAGTCGTCCGGTGAGACGAAGCCGATTCATATTCACCCGACTGACCCCAGTGCTGCTCCGACTCATATCTCTACGACACTCGACTGCAAATAGGAAGAAGCGCTCATCCAGTTCCTCCGTGAGAACTGGGACATCTTCGCAATGAAGCCTTCTGACATGCCGGGTGATCCCAAAGGGCTGGCTGAGCACCGTCTACGAGTCGACTCAAAAGTGAAACCGGTCAAAGAACATCTTCGATGGTCCGCCGTCCAGAAGAGAAAGGCCATCGGCGAGGAGGTGGCTCAGCTCTTAGCAGTAGAGTTTATCCGGGAGATTTACCACTCCGAGTGGCTCGCCAATGTTGTCATGGTCCCCAAGAAGGACAAGTCACTTCGCATGTGCATTGACTTCAAACATATCAATCGGGCCTGCCCGAAAGATCATTTTCCTCTCCCCCGCATCAACCAGATAGTCGAATCGACTACAGGATGCGAGCGCCTGTCTTTTTTAGACGCCTATTCCGGTTACCATCAGATCCGTCTGTATGGTCCCGATGAGATCAAAACAGCTTTCATCACTCCATTCGGGTGCTTCTATTATGTTACCATGCCATTCGGCCTCAAAAATGCCGGAGCCACGTTCATGAGGATGATTCAGAAGTGTTTGCTCACTCAAATCAGTCGGAATGTGGAAGCATACATGGATGATATTGTGGTCAAGTCACGGAAAGGTTCCGACCTACTGACTGACCTTGCTAAGACATTTGCCAACCTCAAGAGGTATGATATCAAGCTTAACCCATCAAAGTGCACATTCGGAGTTCCTGGCGGAAAGTTACTCGGTTTTCTCATTTCCGAACGAGGAATCGACGCCAACCCAGAAAAAGTTGGTACTATACTCCGAATGAAGCGCCCTATGCGCGTGCATGATGTCCAGAAGCTTACTGGTTGCTTGGCCGCTTTAAGTCGATTTATTTCTCATCTCGGTGAAAAGGCATTGCCTCTTTACCGACTGATGAAGAAGTCAGACAAGTTCGAGTGGACTCCCGAAGCTGATGCAGCGTTTGCAGAGCTAAAAGCCCTGCTCTCCACCCAGCTGGTGCTTGCTACCCCAATCAGCAAAGAGCCTTTGCTGCTTTACATTGCAGCCACGGGACAAGTCGTCAGTTCAGTACTTACGGTCGAGCGGGAAGAAGAAGGAAAAACCTTTAAAGTTCAGTGTCCGGTATATTATGTTTCTGAAGTTTTGACCCCATCAATGCAAAGATATCCTCATTATCAGAAGCTTGTATATGGGATTTATATGACCACGAAGAAGGTTGCACATTACTTCTCTGACCATTCCATTACAGTCGTCAGTGACGCTCCATTGTCAGAGATTCTGCACAACAGAGATGCAACTGGTCGAGTGGCAAAATGGGCGATTGAACTCCTTCCCCTAGATATCAAGTTTGAGGCAAAGAAAGCTATCAAGTCCCAAGCAATTGCAGATTTCGTCGCCGAGTGGATTGAACAGCAACTGCCGACTCAAGTTCACTCGGAGCACTGGACCATGTTCTTCGACGGTTCTAAGATGCTGAATGGTTCCGGTGCTGGGGTAGTATTGGTTTTCCCCCGAGGAGATAAGCTCAGATATGTTCTCCAAATCCACTTTGATTCCTCCAATAACGAAGCAGAATATGAAGCACTTTTGTATGGGTTGCGCATGGCCATTTCACTCGGCGTCTGCCGCCTCATGGTCTATGGCGACTCAGATTTGGTGGTGAATCAAGTGATGAAGGAGTGGGACGTCATAAGTCCAGCCATGACCGGTTATTGCAATGCAGTGAGAAAGCTAGAGAAGAAATTCGAGGGGTTAGAGATGCATCATATACCCCGACTGAAAAATCAAGCAGCTGATGATTTAGCAAAAATAGGTTCCAAGAGAGAATCCATTCCCAGCAATGTGTTTCTGGAACACATCCACACACCATCAGTTCAAGAGGATCCTTTCACCGAAGAAGTCCCGCAACCAAAAAGTGCCACGGATCTGACTAAAGTTGAGGTTCCAGCAGTGGTCGGCCTGATCATGGAAGTTTTGGTCATCACTCCCGACTGGACAGTGACGTACATCGCGTACATCCTAAGGAAAGAACTCCGAGAGAATGAAGAAGAGGCTCGACAGTTCGTCCATCGATCTAAGGCCTTCACTGTGATAAAGGGACAGTTGTACAGGGAAAGCGCGACTGGAGTTGGTCAAAAATGTATAACGCCAGAAGAAGGTCAAATAATTCTTGATGATATCCACTCGGGGACTTGTGGCCATCATGCGTCCTCTCGGACCATCGTGGCTAAAGCATACCGAGCGGGATTTTACTGGCCAAAAGCAAATGAGATGGCGAAGGAGATAGTCGACAAATGTGAAGGATGTCAGTTCTATTCCAATATGTCGCACAAACCTGCCTCAGCCTTGAAGACCATTCCACTCGTCTGGCCCTTCGCTGTTTGGGGATTGGATATGGTTGGACCACTGAGAACCGGCAGGAGCGGCTTCACCCATGTGCTGGTGGCAGTCGACAAATTCACTAAATGGATTGAAGCTAAACCTATCAAGAATCTTGATGCCTGCACCGCTATCAGCTTTATCAGAGAGTTGATATTCAGATATGGAGTTCCGCATAGCATCATCACTAACAATGGGTCAAACTTTGATTCCGACAAGTTCAGAGCTTTCTGCGCCTCTCAAGGCACACGGGTCGACTACGCGTCAGTCGCTCACCCCCAGTCGAATGGACAAGCAGAAAGAGCTAATGGTCTAATTCTCAAAGGACTAAAACCTCGACTGATGCGTGATCTCAAGCATGCAACAGGCGCATGGGTCGACGAACTTTCGTCAGTTCTTTGGGGATTGAGGACCACCCCGAATCGGTCGACTGGACGAACCCCATTCTTTCTGGTCTATGGAGCTGAAGCAGTTTTGCCGAGTGACTTGCTTCACAATGCACACCGAGTCGAGCTCTACTCTGAAGATGAAGCAGAACAAGCCCGACAGGACTCAGTCGACCTCCTAGAAGAGGAAATAGAGATGGCCATGATCCGATCGACCATCTATCAACAGGACTTGCGTCGATTCCATGCCAGAAATGTGAAGAGTCGAGCCTTCCAAGAAGGAGACTTGGTCCTCCGAGTGGATCAACAGAAACCACACAAGCTCGCTCCTACTTGGGAAGGTCCTTTCATCGTCACCAAAGTTCTCCACAATGGAGCATACCATCTTTACAATGTCGATCGCCAGATTGATGAGCCACGAGCCTGGAATGCGAAGCTGCTCCGCCCCTTTTATACTTAAGTACTCACTCGGATGAGATGTAATAAGAGATACCTCTGTAGTTTGTTTATCAAAAGACAAAAGTGTTATAATTTTCCTAGTGATTGTTGTTGCTTTTGTTTACGTGAGAAATCCCCCAGTGGGTGGCTTAGCAGTGAATCCATTTCGCCTAAGTTTTAAAAAATCCCACCGAGTGGTGAGCCAGCCTCCCACTCAGGGGCTTAGCTGCGAATCCATTTCGCCTAAGTTTTAAAAAATCCTACCGAGTGGTGAGCCAGCCTCCCACTCGGGGGCTTAGCTGCAGTCCAAGTACTCGCCTAAGTTTTAAAAATCCTACCGTGTGGTGAGCCAGCCTCCCACTCGGGGGCTTAGCTGTAGTCCAAGTACTCACCTAAGTTTTAAAAATCTTACCATGTGGTGAGCCAGCCTCCCACTCGGGGGCTTAGCTGTAGTCCAAGTACTCGCCTAAGTTTTTTAAAAAATCCTACCGAGTGGTGAGCCAGCCTCCCACTCGGGGGCTTAGCTGCAGTCCAAGTACTCTCCTAAGTTTTTAAAAATCCTACCGAGTGGTGAGCAATCCTCCCACTCGGAGGCTTAGCTGCAGTCCAAGTACTCGCCTAAGTTTTAAAAATCCTACCGAGTGGTGGGCGATCCTCCCACTCAGAGGCTTAGCTGCAGTCCATGTACTCGCCTAAGTTTTGAAAATCCTACCGAGGGGTGAGCGATCCTCCCACTCGGAGGCTTAGCTGCAGTCCAAGTACTCGCCTAAGTTTTAAAAATCCTACCGAGTGGCGAGCGATCCTCCCACTCAGGGGCTTAGCTGCAGTCCAAGTACTCGCCTAAGTTTTAAAAATCCTACCGAGTGGTGAACGATCCTCCCACTCGGAGGCTTAGCTGCAGTCCAAGTACTGCCTAAGTTTTCCCACCTCAGAGCTGCATTCCAAGCACAAAGAGTATTCCGAGCAAAAAACAAATTCCAGTCGAAAGCAAACACCAGCATATTCAGAAATAAACCAAGTTCGGATAAACCCCAAGGTCCCAGACGGCAGATCAAAAGTATTCGAGCATCAAGCCCGAAGAAGTTTAACGGTTACACAATCACTCGGCATTCCGAGGCAAATAAAAGTGGAGCATAATGTTCGGTCACGCATCAGGAGAAGGACTGGCTGGGTCGCAGAAACTGTCGAGGTCAATGCTGTCTGCAATGTGAGTGGCGGCGTCAAGGAAGGTGTCCATGAAAGACTGAAACGTATGCTTCCTCATGTTAGCAACCTTGAGCTCCGCCAGCTTGTCTTCTTTGACATCCTTGCAGTGCACTCGAACCAGAGACAGAGCGACGTCAGCACCACAGGGAGCAGATGACTTCTTCCATTCTCGCACGCGTTCAGGGATTTGATTCAGTCGAGCCATCAAAGACTCGAGATCTTGAGACAGATCCGCCTGAGGCCAAAGACCAGCATCAACCTGAGTCATTGCAGCTTTCAAGCGTTCCAGATAAGCAACCGCGCTGTCCATGCGAGACTCCAACCGCAACACGTTCATCGCAACATCATCTTTGACTGGACAGTTGATGGGATCGAGACCCGTCTCGACCCGCCCGTTTCCGCTTCAAAGTCTTGGCAAAGTTCTGCATGATCGAGAGAATTATGAGTCGACGGCACCATTAGACTTGTCAGTCGACAGAAATAAGACAGATTAGTCAATACCTTCAAGTTTCAAGACTAGCTTCGCAGCAAGTTGGCCCAGATAAGACTCTAGCTCGCCATTCTTGGCCTTGAGGCTTCCAAGTTCGTCGGTCAACTTCTCTTTGTTCTTCTTCAGTCGCTCGACCTCCTGATTGGCGTCAGATACAGTAGTCTTCAGCTTGGAGTTTTCTTCTTCTAACTTGCCGACTGAAGCAAGCTTCTTATCAGCAAGCGTTGTCTTCTCGTGCGCCTCCTTCTGTGCTGCGGCAAGATCCAGATCCTTCTTCTCCAGAGCTTCCTTCATTTTCTCTAAAGAAATAACATTCTTCAGGCGAGCTTGGAGTTGGCGGTTTTCACTACATACATCTGCTCGAGTGAAGCCACTCGGTTCAAAGATGGAAAGGAAAAGTGCCAGTGTTGGGATATGGAGCGGTCGATTGGTTACCTCCCACGGCAGCTACTTCATCACGAGCGGTCCTGAGGTTCTTCTTGGCCAGTTCCAGATCAAGGTTGAGGCTGATTTGTTGTTTGTTCATGTCAGAAAGTTGAGCCCCAAGATCACAAGATTTCTGCAGTCACGGCCATATCAGTCGACAGAGATAAAAGGAGATAATTATTCTAAGACTACCGCCGAATCAAACATTCAACGAAAGTCTCGGGGACTACACCCAGTGGGTGCACTTAGCGTTCCCCCACTGATTTCCAGATCACAGTCGACAGTCGACTGTCCTTCAAAAAAAAGAAGACAGATCCAAATTCTCAGACCACAGTCGACTGCCCGCAGTCAACTACGGTCTCGGGGACTACACCCAATGGGTGCACTCAGCATGCCCCCACTAGTACAAAGAATCAGTTCGAACCGACACAAAGAGATATACTATTTCCGAACAGCCACACTCCAGTGGGTGGTTAGACAAAAAAATGATCGATCGAAAAATCAACTAACCTGGACATTGGTTTGCATGGCAGCTCCGGCGTTGAAGGCCACTTGACTGGCCTCATGCACCACCTTCAGTTGCCCCATCACAAGGTTCAGTTGAAGAAGAGCTTCTCTGGCAGCAGCCGGTGGATCGTCCGGAGTCTGATATGCAGCAAAAAGTGACGGAGGTAGAGCAGTCGAAGCAGCCGCCGGATCTAAAGCTTGGAATGACGTCGGCGCAGCAGGAGCCTAAGCAACTGATCCCGAGGGACAATCAGTCGACAGAGGAACAACGAAGGTGACGTTGGTTCGAGCCGGGTCTGTTGACCGCTCGACCGTCGCCGCAGGCGTCCCAGTCGACCGAAGAACTTGGGTTTCGGACGCCTTCCTGCCCGGCTCCTTGTCCTTCCTCCTCCTTCCTCTCAGCGGTACTTCCTCTTCATCGTCTAGGAGCACAACAATGTCTCGTGGAGCTGCAATAAACAAAGAGAGCCATAAAGACAACTGACTAATATTCCAGTCGACCAAACAAACTTCGAGTCAGGCAAACTTACTGGCTTTGGAGGTAACAGCATCATCAGCTTCCTCGTCGGCAGGGGTCTTGTCAACATCCATATCAGTCGCAGCCAAGGTCGGGCTATACAGGTCCATCATCCGCTCGGTCAGAACAAGAAAACCGATCAGAACGAGAAAATATGAGACGAACATTTACCCAGAGGCAACAGGGACGTCCATCTTGATCCTGGGCAAGGTCTTCCGAGCCTTCGAAGGATTAGCTTTGGGCTGCTTGGGGACCGTCTCAGTCAACTCTGGAGTCGGAGACCGAGTGCGCTTGTGGGATGGAGCACTCGACGCCGCGGCTTTGCCGCGTCTGCTCACGGGGTCGTGCTGCTGCTTGGATCGATGTTCAGAGCGAGGCGGCGAGTCGGCCACCTCCTCATCGCCAGACTCGTCACTCTCGTCATCTTCACCATCAGCTGGGGACTCCCACTCGCCGCTCTCCTCGGCGCTGTCCCCGCCCTCTTGGTCTTGCTCCAGGGCTTGTTCACCATTGGGCATCGAATACATCTCCGTGTAGATCTGCAAAACAAGGAACCGATCATAAGTCAGTCGGAACCTCAATCAGTCGGAAAATATGTACAAAAAATTCGGTTATGACGACCAGACCTTGTCTGGCAGGTTGCTGTCGCTGAAAGGGTCAACTCTCCTGGCGCCCCTGGGGTTGTCTTTGTTCCCGGTAATGCCCATCAGCCAGTCGGCCATGGTTTTGTCCTCCACTTCCTCCAGATGAACTCGAGCAGTGTCACCAGCCCCGGAGTACATCCACATAGAATGATCGCGAGCTTGGAGGGGTTGGATCGGCTGACTGAGGAACACCTCGAGCAGGTCCATACCAGTGACGCCCTGATTGATCAGTTGGACTACTCTCTCAACTAGCATGCATGTCTCTGCCTTCTCAGCAGTAGTCACTTGCAAGGAAGATGGAGTTTGGACACGATCAAAAGAAAAAGGGCGAAGTCCGGCCGACTGGCCTGGGGTCGCGATATCCTGGCAATAGAACAAGGTCGACTGCCAACCCCTGACCGATTCAGGAAGAGTCATCGGAGGAAAAGAGCTCCCCTTCCTCTTCTGAATGCCCAAGCCCCCGCACATCTGGATAACGTGGGTTTTCTTGTCTTTCGAGTTCGCTTTCTTCATGGTTTGGGATCGGATAGTAAAGATGTGTTTGAAGAGGCCCCAATGCAGTCGGCACCCCCAAAAATTCTCACACATAGAGACGAACGCAGCAAGGTACGTGATGGTATTGGGAGTAAAGTGATGGAGTTGGGCACCGAAAAAGTTTAAGAAGCCCCGAAAGAAAGGATGTGGTGGAAGCGAGAAACCACGGTCGACATGGGTGGCGAGCAAGACACACTCACCCGGTTGCGGCTGCGGCTCCGATTCCCCCTTCGGCAGGCGCGCGGATTCATGGACGATCAGCCCTAACTCGGCCAAATCATCCAAGTCCTCTTGCCGGAGCGAAGATCGGATCCAGTCTCCCTGGATCCAACCTGATGGCAGCCCCGAGCGCGATGAAGACCCCCGATTCATCTTCTTGTTCTTTGCCGCCCCCATCGCCTTCTCCGCACGCTCTAACGCCACCGTTTTGTCCTTCCCCATGGCGGCAGAACAGCAGTGTCGAGAATGGTCGTGCTATGCGAGGTGGAGACGCGAGAGGAAGAAGAAGGGAAATGAGCACGCACGGTGCGAATGCCTCGGCTTCGCCGCTTTTAAAGGCCTACTTCCAAGTGGCTGACGCGTGGGCCCGATCAGCCCTGTCAAATCCCCCCAACAGTTGCACACGTGATACATGGCGAAAAAGGTGGTGCGGAAATCGAAACGTTCGATTTATCTACTCCACTTACCGCGGGATGCTCCACCTGGCGCGCTTCCACCCAAATTTCGAATCCCGTGAGATCCCGGATCCTCTGTAACCGGTCTCACCAAAGATTCCAATCAGAGATATCACTCGACCACTACAAGAAATATGTCAACTTGTGACCACCACTATTGGTCACTGAATGGTCACAAATTTCCATTTGTGACCTTTTTGTGACCAAAAACATAAGGTCAAAAGCTGGCCGTCGTAAACTGACTATAGCGACCTTTCTTCTGGAATGGTCGCAAACGTTTATGACCAAAATAAGTCACTGTGGCGTTTTGGTCACTAGCAACCTTCCCAGGCCACGTAGGCATCCAGCGTGGCAAGCTGATGTGGCACAAGATTCAGCCCGATCCAATTCGGTTTTCTACATGGGCCTAGCCCAAGAATTTGGCCTTTCTATATTTTTTTCATGTGAATTTTTTGTCAGCTAAATGGACCAAGCCCAACATTGCAGCCTTTTTATTTTTGGGTTCACTAGTCAGGCGGGTCCCCATTGTCAGGTTCTAGTACTGGGTCCTAGCCGTCAGGGCAATATTCTTCATTTTTTTTTATTTCATGCAAATTTATACCTGGTATTTATATTGGCACACAGAAAACACACGAAATACTTCAAATATTATCAACCATCAAAGTACTACATCATATAACACACATACAAATGTGATAAGCATCAAGTTTACAATCATATGAGCCAGTTCTGCTCCACAAGTGTACAATCACATGAGCCAGTTCTGCTCCACAAGTGTACAATCACATGAGCCAATTCTGCTCCACAAGTGTACAATCACAAGTTCTGCTACATCATACACACATACGAACTATGCTTCACGAAGAAACATGAGCAGTATAATGGGCTTCATTAATGCAAAACTTAACAGTTGACAGCAATGTTAGAACTATGTTTCCTCCGACTTCTTTGTCCTGATCAGCATCTGCATGTTACAGAACAATATTGATCAATTATAAGCCACAACTTCAAATGCCCATACAATTTGTAGTTGCTTAAAAAAACAAAGCAAGCGAGTACTCAGGAGCTTTGGTTAAAACCCATCAAACAGAGATAAAAACTGGCAAATTATACATCCACTTACAACATAGCAAAAGGAAAGAAAATTACACATGATTAAGTAATATATATCATTCATGTTGGAACAAAGAGCAGACTAACTAACACAATGTGGTAACTAAATCATTCAATCCCTGAGACTGATTGGATGTCAGTTTCTTTTACTGCCAGTACCTATTGGTAAATTAAATTACTAATCAGAGGAAATATTTAAGCAGCCCAATTACCTACCAGATGAAAAAAATTAGATGAAAAAATCACCATGCAAATCCAACCTGAAGTTATTATAGCAGGCCAATGTAGAATCTAGTTAAATTATTTCACAAACATCTATTGACCCCTAGTGTTGACTGTATCTGCATCTAAACTGAATACTGATCCATAGTGTTGACTAAATCTGCATCTAAACCGAATACTGTTAACTGAACATAGAAAAGTGATATGCTAATCAGGTGTCAGAATTATATCTGATTCAACAAGGTTAACCAAATTTCCACATAGTTTTGGGGCAATTCTATTTATCTACAGTGATTGGCAGCTATGGAAGGCAATGTGACAGTACAGACAGACTTGTGGCTGATCATTTGCATTCAGTAACTATGGCAGTGACGCAAATAGACTTGTGACTGCTCATTCACTAGCTATGGCAATGGCGCAAACAGACTTGTGGCTGCTCATTCACATTCACGGCAACAGTTCGTCATTCATCTACAATCAACTATTGACCATCATATCATACGGGATAGGAAGGGTCACCTGACATATTGAACTCGATGTTGCAGCAGGCCGATGACGTGGTGGTACAGAGCAGGCCCTTTGTGGTTGGCTAGATGCACCCCTCCTCCTCCTGCTCCTCGAGGATGTAGTAGTTGCTCACACTACCCAAGAACATCCTGTTCAACCAAAGGAACCGGATCAGCTTGTTTCTTTCATACACAAAAGGTGACGCCTATCATACAAGCAGGCAGGCAACTGTCCTAGAAAATTCATGATATAAATAGATTACAAGATGAACTCCCCAAAAAAATTGCTAAATGAACTGATCTAGAAGGTTACTACAGTGCTACTACATGGCTGCACTAACGAATGTGAAGATGCAATTCTAGAAAAGTAGGATTTGAATCAATTTTGGCTGGACAAAATTGAGTTCTTCACTGTGACCGTGAGAGATTTCCATGAAGCAATGCAAGTCAGTTTTCAGTAGCTACTACTAAGACAGACTGACAGAACAGTTCTATCCGCGGCATTCAGTTCTATGGAAAGAAAAACGCTATGCGCTACAGATCAAGAGAAATTTATCTATACACATGCAGTCTCATGTCTGTAGCAGAAGATGTAACACATACTTCACACTGTATCAGATTCATACGCAAAATGATGTTTATATAGTAGCACAGTTCTCTGATAACCCAGTTTTCCCCAAATATTATAGTGTGTCAGTAAACACGGATGATATCTGCAGTCGAATTTGGAATGAACGAATTTAACTACAGTCTACAAGTGTTGTACTGGCAAGAAAACTGATTTCAGAAACCGCAATTTCGTTTACAGTTAGCATTTGTGTCAGGAAGCAAGCCAGCGCCAGAATAATCAGAAATTCAGCTTGCCAAAGCGCAGAAGACAGTGCTGGTATTTCAGTTACCTCTTGACGGGGCCGAAAGCACGGCACCCCATTCTTCAGAGCTAAATGTGTAAGAAATTTGATATAAATTGTGAGTAGAACAATTCTTCAGAGCTAAATGTGCAACGAGCTTTTGAATATTATCACTTTGCAGGGTTACTATTCTTAGTTTTGAGAAGCCAAGACGACAGCAAGCTTATAATCAATCCAAGATGACAGCACATCCAAGATCTTATGGCCAAAGCAGAAATGCCATCATAAGATTTACCACATAGAGCATAGGAGATAAGCAGAGGGGAGGAATCAGTGGGATAACTTAGAGGAGAGAAGTCGATGGTGAGGATGGCCAAGGCGATGGACCACCTCCCCGTGCAGTCGGCCTTGTAGTCGATCCACCTCCCCAAGCGCATGACGACGGCCTCCACCTCCCCAAGGTTCAAGCTCATGTACAAAACCTGAATAAAGCTCGGGTGCAGAAACGAGATTTATTTAGTATTGTTGGCTAAATCAAACGAATCAACTGAGTTGCAGTTTCAAGTTCCATAATGATTTATGTCCCCAATAACATTCATATTTTACTTATCTACAAGATTACAATAGTTGCAGACAATTCCCAACACCTAGCAGTTTCAGACTTCAGCATATTCAGTTAACTATTTTTCAGACTACAACAATTTCAGTGAACTGTTTTAACACCTAATAGTTTCAGACTTCAACAGATTCAGATTACAGCAATTTCAGTAAGACAAGTAGATTAACACCTAACAGTTTCAGACTTCAATAGATTCAGACTAGAGCAAAAATGTATACATATTCTGCTACACAGAACCAAAATCCTTGGCGACCAGCTCCTGAGACGGCCGCTGCTGGCTGTAATCCTGTGTTCCCAGAACCAAACCAGAGAGTTTTAGCAAGCCAGTGGACTGAAAACATAGCAGGAACCAATGGCAGAATCAATGGAGAGAGGGGCCTGGCAGGCCAATGCGCGCACTAGAGGGGGAAGCAGTCTTCGGACATGAAACATGTGCGGCATCCTCGCGAAGCGCTGCTTGACGGTCTCGCCATCCTCGCTGCCGCTCCCGTCCTCGGTGGACTCGCGCATCCGCCGGACCACCTCCTGCAGCAGATCAGGCCGAGGCTCAGCAAAACGCCGCCACAGAAAGTGAAACGAATCGAATAAAGCTGACATTGTCAGCGTCAAGACTCAGAGCACGGGCATGCCGGCATGCACGCACCTCGTTCTCGGGAAGCAGCGAGAGCTGCGCGTACACCTCGTCCGCGGACGCGTTCGCCTGCGAAGCGCAAAACCAACCAACCATGGCCGCTGCTGGATCTGGCCATGGACGTGCGGTGCGGCTAGTTTTAGGGCGTGAGTGAGGAGGATCCGACCCGGCCGTGGGAGAGGAGGGGAGGGGAGTGGTCGCCGGTGGCCGAGGTTGGCGGAGAGGATGGAGGTCGGCGGCGGCGGGTTGGGTGGGTGGGCTGGGAATCGAGAGAGATGGAGGAGAAGCGGTACTCTGCTCTCCTCTGGTGGGTTTCTAGCCCGTTGACGGCGGGGAGGCATGGGGACTCGGGCTCCTCGCCGTCGACCATGGTGCGGGGCCGGGGCGGGGGCGGCGGCTAGGGTTTTGGCCAAAGGGGGCGGGGCGGGACAGAAGGTGGAGAAGGCTGTGGTGGGGAAGTGGGGGCATGGGGAGGTGGGGGTTGTGTTAGGGCTAGGTGGGTGAGAGGGTGAGGGGGCGTGGTCTACCGTTGGATTCAGGAGCATCCAACGGTGCTTGATGCATGATCCGCGTGAGATGGCTATGGACCAATTAGAAAGCAGTACGCGTGTATGACGTTATGACCATCTATTATTGGACGTTATGACCATCTAAAATAGGTCGTAGTCAAATAAAAATAAAGTGTAAAATCATGTCAGCATTTTATTTTTTATTTTTTGAGTGTCCAAAGTGAATTCTTTTTGTGAAGAAGCTACCAAATATTTGCACAAGGGTGCATATTGGAATGGCAAACAATGTTGCCTAAGGAATTTTTCATTTTCTTTGGACGAAAAATTCATTTTTCTATTTTTCGAGTGCCCAAAATGAGTTTTTGTGAAGGACCTACCATATATTTGTTGCAAAATGGGACCAGGTCATTTTTATAAAATACTAGACCATATATAATGCACAATTGACAAAATGGTTGGTTGTCAGAAGTTTTTATACACCTCTGGTGAAAAAGACAAATTTCGGCCGATTCAGTTGGAAGCGGGTAAAATTTGAACTGCAGCTGCCTCATAGTTTGCTGTTTATTTTTTCCAAAAATCATTTCTAGGTACATAAGTATCTATTTAATCATAGAAACACAAAAAGTTTTCAAGATTCAACAACTAGCTAGGAACGGTCATGCCCGCCGTTTTGACCGCATTTTGAAACGGGCATAAAAAATTCAAAAAAATCAAAAAAATTGGAAAACCTTCGCATTGTGTCATTACATGTGACTAAGTTTCCAGGAAAAATAAAAAACTTGTAATACGGAAATTATTTTTAAAAAGTGTTCTCAAAAATGAGCTATCATGCGTGAAGATTCATGGCTTTCAAGCCAAATGATCAATCTTATGGCCACATTCATGGCATAGTTTGTTCAAATGATCTCATATTGTGCACAAGGGTGCATATTGTAATGGCAAACAATGTTGCCTAAGGAAGTTTTCATTTTCGTTGGACGAAAAAACCATTTTCCATTTTTCGAGTGCCCGAAAGGAGGTTTTTTTTGTGAAGGAACTACCAAATAATTGTTGCAAAATTGGACCAAATCATTTTTATAAAATACTAGGCCATATTTAATGCACAATTGACAAAATGGTTGGGTGTAAAAAATTTTGATCCACCTCTCGTGAAAAAGACAAATTTCCGCTGATTCAGTTGGAAGCGGGTCAAATTTGAACTGCAGTTGCCTCATAGTTTGCTATTTATTTTTTCCAAAAATCATTTCTAGGTACATAAGTATCTATTTAATCAGAGAAACACCAAAAAAATTCCAAGACTCAACCACTAGCTAGGAACGGTCATTCCCGCCGTTTTGACCGCATTTTGAAACGGGCATAAAAAAATCAAAAAAATCAAAAAATTGGGAAACCTTCGCATTGTGTCATCATATGTGGCCAAGTTCCTAGGAAAAATAACAAACTTGTAATACGGCAATTATTTTAAAAAAGTGTTCTCAGAAACGAGCTATCATGTGTGGAGATCAATGGCTTTCAAGCCAAATGATCAATCTTATGGCCACATTCATGGCATAGTTTGTTCAAATGATCTGATATTGTGCACAAGGGTGCATATTGTAATGGCAAACAATGTTTCCTAAGGAAGTTTTCATTTTCATTGGGCGAAAAAACCATTTTCCATATTTCGAGTGCCCGAAAGGAGGTTTTTTGTGAAGGAACTACCAAATAATTGTTGCAAAATTGTACCAAATCATTTTTATAAAATACTAGGCCATATTTAATGCAAAATTGACAAAATGGTTGGGTGTAAAAGTTTTTGATCCACCTCTCATGAAAAAGACAAATTTCCGCCGATTCAGTTGGAAGCGGGTCAAATTTGAACTGCAGTTGCCTCATAGTTTGCTATTTATTTTTTCCAAAAATCATTTCTAGGTACATAAGTATCTATTTAATTAGAGAAACACCAAAAAAATTCCAAGATTCAACCACTAGCTAGGAACGGTCATTCCCGTCGTTTTGACTACATTTTGAAACGGGCATAAAAAATTCAAAAAAAATCAAAAAATTGGGAAACCTTCGCATTGTGTCATCATATGTGGCCAAGTTCCTAGGAAAAATAACAAACTTGTAATACGGCAATTATTTTAAAAAAGTGTTCTCAGAAACGAGCTATCATGTGTGGAGATCAATGGCTTTCAAGCCAAATGATCAGTCTTATGGCCACATTCATGGCATAGTTTGTTCAAATGATCTCATATTGTGCACAAGGGTGCATATTGTAATGGCAAACAATGTTGCCTAAGGAAGTTTTCATTTTCGTTGGACGAAAAAACCATTTTCCATTTTTCGAGTGCCCGAAAGCAGGTTTTTTTGTGAAGGAACTACCAAATAATTGTTGCAAAATTGGACCAAATCATTTTTATAAAATACTAGGCCATATTTAATGCACAATTGACAAAATGGTTGGGTGTAAAATTTTTTGATCCACCTCTCGTGAAAAAGACAAATTTCCGCCGATTCAGTTGGAAGCGGGTCAAATTTGAACTGCAGCTGCCTCATAGTTTGCTATTTATTTTTTCCAAAAAACTTTTCTAGTTACATAAGGACCTATTTAATCATAAATACATGGTTTGGTGGTGATACGTCGAGATTTGGGCGGTGGCCGAGGGCCCCAACTCTAGAGCACGTAAACTCGCATGCCCGTCGCGTGGTCACCGCGTGACCGTAATGTTGCCATGTGTTCTGGGCGACCTAGGCATGTCTAGTGGGTTGGGCACTCCCCAGGTTTGTGCTAGGAAGAAAATTACAACATAAGATTCTCACGAGGAGACCGATCGATGCTCAAGCATGAATTAGCAGCCAAGTGTTTGATTAGCGGTACGGGAAATGCACATGGCCAATGGGCGTGAGTTTTGGCTGAGGATGATCATCTACTAAGGAGAATGTCTTCACAAATTTTGAGATCAAAAGGAGGATCCTAGGTGGTACTTGCTTTGCAAAGTACCACGCTGGACAAAAATATGAATGTTGAAGCTGGGCTCAAAATAATGAATGGAGTGAGCTGAAATTTTGTGGAGGATGGTTATTTGGGCATAGGAAAGCATTGTAGAAAATTGATACCATCTGGACATGCCAAAGTAGTACTTCCTTCACAATGCTCTTCTATGGACAGAAACTTGGGAAAACTAGTGAGAGAGATTGGATGAATGAAATGAGCTCAAAATTGGTGTAGGTAAGTTACTTAGGTATGGTCATGCGCTGGTAAATTTTAAGATCATTTGGGTAAGCCAAGCTAGTACTTACTTCACAAAGCTTCTCTCGAGGTAGAAACTTTGGAAATTTCCCGAGAAAGATTTACTAGGAAAATTGAGCTGAATATTATCATGTGGCAATGATTTGGGTATGGAAGAGTGCCCGAAAAGTTTGAGGGTAATAGGAGGGGTCTATATAACACTTGCTTTGCAACGTGCCAATTTGGCCATAAAATATAAATTGAACCTGGGCTCACGTAGATTATTTGACTGAGCTGCAATTTGGAGGAGGGTGATAATTTGGGCATATGAAGGAACTGTATAAATTTCATGTCATTTAGAGATATAAAAAAGGTACTTCCTTCACAATGCTTCTAGGTGGACAAAAACTTTGGAAATTTGCCGAAGAAGATTTGCTTGGCAAATGGAGCTGAATTTTGTCATGCGGTAATGATTTGGATAGGAAAGAGTGCCCAAAAATTGCGAGGGCAATCAAGAATATATAAATAGCACTTCCTTCATAAAGTGTTGTTGTGAACAGAATAGGAAAATGAATATTGTTGAATTAGTTTTGAACTAGGCAAGGAAGGATTTTTACATATTTGATGAAGATATGCCCCAAAGAATTTATGAGATTTTTTTGGGAATTTTGGGAATGATAGAAATATAGGTTGCTTCACAACCTAGGGCAAAAATTGCCACATGGACATGACACATAGGCAAAACTGATGAGATGGCACCTAGTCATCACAACCCACCACAATCTACAAGGCTATGACCATCTATATTGGTCATTAACAACTAGAAATAAGGCAGTGGACTAGCACTGTTTGCTTTGTGACCATTTCGTGTATGGAAATTACGACCTTTCTGACCAAAATGGTCGCAATGGTTTAGGGTTTGGAGCCCCCTGGACAGCTTTTGACCAATTGGTCTAAAATGGTCATAAATTAATGACCAATTCTTCGAGGGTCACTGACAGAAGGTCATAAGTTGACATATTTCTTGTAGTGGACAGATGTCACTGAACAAACCAGTCGATGATTTTTGAATCGATCAAGGCGACTGAAACGAAGTCGAAAGTTCAAACAACTGTCCTCCACTCGGAGAAGGAGACAAGGCAGATCAAGGGCGAGAACCAGGTCAACTGCCGTCCTTGTTTTTCACTCAAACCTTGATCCATTCGGGGGCTAATGATGTAGACACGGGCCTAGGGTAGGGTAATAGGCCTGACCTATACGCCCCACCTAAAGTCTTGTCCTAAGAACTAAGGAGTTCAATAGTCAGAAGCAGAGGACCAACAAAGGTGTCGAAGCGAAGTCCACTCGACCTATCAATCACTTGGAGACCTCTCTTACTCAGGTCACTCGACCACCAAACCACTCGACATATCAGAAGACCTAAAGCCACTCTGCGCAGCAACGGTCAAGCATTCATTCGCATACTTAATGCTCATTTGTAGCACCTTAATACAGGCATTACCTGTAACGCCTCCTCTTAATGTATATTGAACCCTGCGTAACAGAGGGGAGCTGGGGTCCTGGCGTACTCTATATAAGCCACCCCCCTCTTCTGGGACAAGGGTTCGCACCCCCTGTAACTCACACACGTATAATCCAGTCGACCGCCTCCGGGCTCCGAGACGTATGGCTGTTACTTCCTCCAAGAAGGGCCTGAACTCGTAAACCTTGTGTGTACAACTCCTCCATAGCTAAGATCTTGCCTCTCCATTCCTACCCCCATATTCTACTGTCAGACTTAGAACCACGACAGTGATCCCCTATACTTGTGGGTTATCAAGACCTTTTTCTGGCGCCGTTTCCGGGGAGCATAGCTATATTTGTTGAGTCACTTGGGATTATTATCACATTATCACTATCAAGAATCTAAAGGATGCTAATACTAAGATTTTTCCCTCAAAGACGAGGAGAGGTAAGGAACTGCCATCTAGTTCTACTTTGGATTCACCTTCTGTTATAAGTAAACTTGCAACACCACCACATGCTATTAATTCTGATATGTCGCAAGTTATTGATGATGCTACTTCTGCTATGCACAATGCTTATGATGATGCTAGTACCTTGCTTGATAATGATGATGTGCCAGTTGGTGAATTTCTTGATAAACAAATTGCTAGAGTAATACAACATGATGTTGTTGAATCTGATGATGAGCATGAAACCGAATCTCCTGAAACACCTGCTAGAACTAGCCTTCCTAGATATGAATTGCCTAAGGTACCGGAAGGTTATGTTATGAATGAGGAGACAACTAGAGATATTCTTGCTTGTAGGGATAGAGATGATCTAGAGAAATTATTATGCAAGTATAAAGAAAAATATCTGGATGCTAGAATGAAATGTGATCCTAAGTTTGCTACTTCATCGACCTTTATTGATGATAAGGATTATGAATTCTCTGTCGACCCAGAGTTGATTACTTTGGTTGAACCTGCTCCTTTCCATGGTTATGAAACTGAAACTGTTGTGGCACATCTTACTAAGTTGAATGACATAGCCACCCTTTTTACTCATGATGAGAAGACTCGTTATTACTTTATTCTCAAATTATTTCCGTTCTCATTAAAGGGTGATGCTAAAGCTTGGTACAATACTCTTGCTCCTGGTTGTGTGCGTAGTCCCCAGGATATGATTTATTAGTTCTCTGAAAAATATTTCCCTGCTCATAAGAAACAAGCTGCTTTACAGGAAATATTTAACTTTGTGCAAATTAAAGAAGAGTGCCTCCCACAAGCTTGGGGGGTTTTCCAGTTACTTAATGCTTTGCCTGATCATCCTCTTAAGAAAATGAAATACTTGATATCTTCTATAATGGACTAACTGGTGCTTCTAGGGATTTCCTAGATAGTTGTGCTGGTTGTGTTTTCAGGGAACGAACTGTTGGGCAAGCTAAAGAATTATTGAATAACATATTGAAAAATTATGATGATTGGACTCTTCCTGAACCACCGCTTAAACCCACTCCGAAGAAGCGGGTATATTATATCTCAGTCCTGAAGATATGCAAGAGGAAAAGAAATCTATGAAGGAAAGAGGTATTAAAGCTGAGGATGTCAAAAATTTACCTCCTATTGAAGAAATACATGGGCTTAATACACCACCACCACCCAAGGTGGTAGGGGTAAATTCTCTTATGAAATTCAATGATAAGTACAATCCTCACAATATGCACCCTAGCCAATGCCTTTGAGTTTGAAAACTATATTATAAAATAAGATCACTTCAGTGCAAATGTTATGAAACAATTGAAATACAATTCTGATATGATTGGTCGCTTGAGTGACTTGTTATTTAGAATTTAAAATGATGTTAGAGGTGTTGGAAAGCATGCTTCTATGGTACAAACCCAGTTAGAACAAGTTGCTAAATCACAAAGAGAATTGCTAGATGAAATGAATAATAATATACATGACTTTGTTGTTAGAGTTGCAACTAGAGGAGGTAAAATGACTCAGGAACCACTTTATCCTGAGGGACACCCAAAAAGAATTGAACAAGACTCTCAAAGAGCTAACACTAATGCACCTAGTCCTTCTAAAAAGAAGAAGAAAAAGGAAAATGATAGGGCTTTGCCTGCTTCTAGTGAACGTGAAGTGGAAAAACCTCCTGATAATGATAATGAAGTCTCTATCTCTGATGCTGAAACTCAATATGGTAATGAACATTCACCTTCTGATAACAAAAAATATAATGATGAGGTTCATGAAGATAGTCAACCAAACAATAAAGAACCAGACAATGATGTTGAGATAGAACCACCAGTCGATCTCGATAACCCACAACCTAAGAATAAAAGATATGATAAAAGAGACTTTGTGGCTAGAAAACATGGTAAAGAAAGAGAACCGTGGGTTCAAAAACCTATGCCCTTTCCACCCAAGTCAACTAAAAAGAAAGATGATGAAGAATTTGAACGCTTTGCTGAAATGCTGAGGCCAGTCTTTTTGCATACTCGCTTGACTGATATCTTGAAAATGCCTCCTTATACAAAGTATATGAAAGACATCATCACTAATAAGATAAAAATACCAGAAGCTGAAATCTCCACCATGCTTGCTAATTATACTTTTAAGGATGGAGTACCTAAAAGTCTTGGAGATCTAGGATACCAACTATACCTTGCTCCATCAAAAAGAATTATGTGATAACTGCTTTATGTGATTTAGGAGCTGGTGCTAGTGTTATGCCTTTCTCTTTATATAAAAGACTTCATTTGAATAAGCTCACACCTACTGAAACATCATTGCAAATGGATGACAAATCAACTGTCATACCTATCGGTATTTGTGAAGATGTGCCCGTTGTGGTTGCTAATGTTACTATTTTGACTGACTTCGTTATACTTGAGATGCCCGAGGACGACAAGATGTTGATTATCCTTGGTAGACCCTTCTTGAATACTGCAGGGGCTGTTATTGATTGCAATAAAAGCAAGGTCACATTTCATATCAATGGTAATGAGCATACGGTGCACATTCCGAAGAAACAATTCCAAGTGAATGGTATTAATGTTATTGAAAAGTCTCTGACAATCACTATTGGAAGTTTTCAAATATCTCTACCTACTGTTAAAAAGAAATATGAAACTCTTATTGTAGGGGTGTAGGATCGAAAGTATGTCTAGAGGGGGGGTGATTAGACTACTTGACCAAATAAAAGCTTAACCTTTTCCCAATTTTAGTTCTTGGCAGATTTTAGCTATTCTAGGACAAGTCAAGCAATCATCACACAATTCAAGCAAGCATGCAAAGAGTTTATGGGCAGCGGAAAGTAAAGCATGCAACTTGCGAGAATGTAAAGGGAAGGGTTTGGAGAGTTCAAACGCTATTGGAGACATGGATGTTTTTCCCGTGGTTCGGATAGGTGGTGCTATCCTACATCCACGTTGATGGAGACTTCAACCCACGAAGGGTAACAGTTGCGCGAGTCCACACAGGGCTCCACCCAAGGGCAACTGTTGCGCGAGTCCACACAGGGCTCCACCCACGAAGGGTCCACAAAGAAGCAACCACCCACAAAGGGTCCACGAAGAAGCAACCTTGTCTATCCCACCATGGCCATCGCCCACGAAGGACTTGCCTCACTAGCGGTAGATCTTCACGAAGTAGGCGCTCCTTGGTTCAACTCCACAATCTTGTCGGAGGCTCCCAAGTGACACCTAGCCAATCTAGGAGACACCACTCTCCAAGAAGTAACAAATGGTGTGTAGGTAATGAACTCCTTGCTCTTGTGCTTCAAACAATAGTCTCCCCAACACTCAACTCTCTCTCATAGGATTTGGATTTGGTGGAAAGAAGATTTGAGTGGAAAGCAACTTGGGAAGGCTAGAGATCAAGATTCATATGGTAGGAATGGAATGTCTTGGTCTCAACACATGAGTAGGTGGTTCTCTTTCAGAACATATGAGTTGGAATGATGTGTGTGTTCTGATGGCTCTCTCACTAAATGAGAAAGAGGTGGAGGGGTATATATAGCCTCCACACAAAATCCAACCGTTACACAGTTTTCCAATCTCGGTGGGACCGAATCAATAAACTCGGTCGGACCGAAAATGTAAACCTAGTGACCGTTAGTGATTTCGGTGGGACTGACATGCAACTCGGTAGGACCGATTCGGTTAGGGTTTGGGCATAACTAATCTCGGTGAGACCGATTACACAAACTCGGTGAGACCGAATTTGGTAATTAGCTAACCAGAGAGTTGGTCAGGCAAACTCGGTGGGACCGATTTGCTCTTTCGGTGAGACCGAGTGGAACTCGGTGAGACCGAAAAGTTACAAAGGGGAAACACTGAGTTTACATTGCAATCTCGGTGGGACCGATTCGCTCTTTCGGTGGGACCGAAAAGTTACGAAAGGGAAACAGAGAGTTTGCAACCCCATCTCGGTGAGACCGAGATCCTTATCGGTAGAACCGAATTGCTAGGGTTCGACAGTGGCTAATGACAAGTGAAACTCGGTGGCGCCAGATAGGAAGAATCGGTAGGACTGAGTTTGGCTTAGAGTTTAGGTCATATGTGGATATGGGAAAGTAGTTGAGGATTTTGGAGCATATCATTAAGCACATGAAGCAAGGGGCTCATTAAGCAACACCTCATCCCTCCTTGATAGTATTGGCTTTTCCTATGGACTCAATGTGATCTTGGATCACTAAAATGTAAAAGTGAAGAGTCTTGAGCTTTTGAGCTTGAGCCAATCCTTTGTCCTTAGCATTTTGAGGGTTCCACTTTCACATCCATGCCATGCCAATCATTGAGCTTTCCTGAAATAATCATCTTGGAATAGCATTAGCTCAATGAGCTATATGTTGTTATGAATTACCAAAACCACCTAGGGATAGTTGCACTTTCAATCTCCCCCTTTTTGGTAATTGATGAAAACATATAGATCAAAGCTTCGACAAAAGATAATAATCATGAAATATATCGTCGCTTTGAGAAGTATGTGATAAGTAAGAGCTCCCCCTAAATTTGTGCATATTTAAAATTTGCTTTGGACTGCAAATGCACAAAGAATTAGAATTATGGGTTACTCTTCCATGTCACATACATCTTGGTGGAGCGCTCAAAAATGATAAGATTGAAATACATGCACTCATCACCAAGAATAGTGGATGATCACAAACGATAGATAGAATGATAATATTTAAGCAAGCATTAAGCAAACATTAAGTGTAGCTTATGATCAAACACATGATCATCGATGTCTCACAGGCATAAGGACGTAGTATCTCACACACAAGCAAACAAAGTTCGAAGAACCACCAAATAAAGCAAGAGAGAAAAGCAACACTCTCTCTCTCGAAGCCTATGATCTATACATCTTCTCCCCCTTTGGCAACAAGTTACCAAAAAGTTCCAAGAAAATGCATAGCACTAGATCGACGCTCAGGCTTGATCTTCAGGTGGTGGTGGAGTCCGGAGCACTCCAAGAACGAAGCCTTCGGTAGACGTGGTCAGAGTCGAGGCTGAAGTGGATGCTGGAGCTGGTGGAACTGAGGCTGTGGCTGGTGCAGACGTTGTAGTTCTGGTGTCAGCAACTGGCAGTGCAGACGACCTCGGACCTCGTGGCACCCTCGCAAAAGCATGAGTCGTGGTCCTGCCTCTCCTCTCATTCATGTCCTCCTGGAGCTGCTCCACGGCAGTCTGTATCTCTGTCACCTTGATGTCCAAGTCATAGAATCTCTGTTCCATGATCCTTTCTAAGCTCGCCTGGTTCTGAGTCAGGGTGGCTATACTCTGCTCAATCCGCAGGGTGGACGCAATCAAGTAACTGAGCTGCTCTTGTTTGGTTTTCTGGAAGTAATCAGATGCCTCCGCTTGAGTAGGCATCCTGGCAGCTTTCTCCTTCTTCGCCTTCTCCTTCTGAGCTTGTGCATGGACAGATGATGGTTCATTCTCAGTCATAACAACTTCATTGTTCTCAAAATCTGGACGGATGGGCAGGTGTTCCTTATCCAACAAATATACGCCCGTGCCCATCTTGGAGTTGATGAGCTCCTGAATCTGAGGGGCATATCCACAGCTCCTCTTCTGATCTGCCGTAGTCCTTTTGATTGTTTCCACTATGAGGCTCATGACTTTGAATTTTTGAGGCATGTCAAAGACATGAAGCAAATTGATCGCGTGACCTCTGATCATCTTGTGATCTCCGGACTTGGGCAGAAAGGTGTGCCTAAGGATCCAGTTGATCGTAGGCAATCCTGATAGCAGATAATGCACTGAGCCAAACTTGAACGTGTCAAGTGCTTCATTCGGAATCTCCTTGTACATGTTGGACATGGAGTTGTGGTCCATCTTTTTCTTGGCATAAATGTCCAAGTCATCTGCTTGCTCCTCTAGGGCATTGATTAGCTTCGCCCATTCCTCAACAGTAGAGTGGTACCTCGTACCCTCAGACATCCATGTAATCCTCCCATCTGGATAAAAGTGAGCTGTGGAGTAGAACTGCATGATGAGTTCCTCGTTCCACTTTGTGAGCTTCTGCCCAACAAAGTCCTCTACTCCACACGCCTTGAAGCTGTCCTGAACTCCTGGGTAGTACTCTTCATTGTCCTTGATGTAGGTCCAGTCGACCCATCTCATGTCACATACAATTGGCTTCTTGTCAAGTAGCACTATCTCATAGAAATCTTGCTGCTCCTTGGTATGAAACCTGTAGTCCACTGCAGTCCTTCTCCTAGAAGCATATGGGTCTGCTTCTCTCCATTTCCTGAGCCCTGAGTCTCTCCTGAGCTTCATATCCTTAGCCACAGGATGAGCATCGTTGTGGTCTGGGATCTTGGGCTTGAGCTTCCGAAGGACACTCTCTTCCTCTTCCTCTGCAACAGTCTCAGGCACTGGGGCCTTGTTCTTCTCAGTGGCTGGGGTGCTTCTTGTGTTTCTCTTTTTTGCACTCTTAGGCTTAGATGTAGCCTTAGGTGCTTCCTTGGGCCTGGATGCAGCTCCCCCTGACCTTATGGCATCTCCCATAAGTTTGGCTGCCTTAGGCGCTGGTGCAGCTGCCTCTTCTTCCTCCTCCTCTTCTACCATGATGGAGGCCTTCCAAAGCACTCTAGCCACAATCTTCTTTACTCTTTCTTTCCACTTCTTGCCCTCAGCTGCAACGGGCTCAATGGGAGCAGGCTTCTCAGTTGAGGCTCTAGCCTTTGACATGGGCTACCTGCCTGCTGGCCTTTTGATTTTCAGGCCTGGCTTTGAGCCTTGAGCTGGCTCAACTCTCTTGGAAGTGGCCTCTTCCTCTGCCACATAGTCCTCATCTTCAGAATCTGAGGTTTTCTTCTTCCTTTGTCTCGTGGCAGCTTTAGGCAGGTTGCTGGGTGTGCTCCTGCTGCCATCATCTGAGGAACTTGAGGGGCTAGTGCCCTCACTCAGCTGCACTTGCTGCTCTGACAAATTTTGGCTGTCACTCTGGTCTGACATGATGCAAACTGACTGCTGACCCTGTGAATAGATTATAGAGGAGATAGAGTGGATGAGCATCACAAAATGCAGAGATTTTTGCAAAAAGAATGATCCAAAAACTTAGTTTTAGTTTCCCACTGAAATCATCTCGGATCTACCGATTTTCAAACTCGGTGATACCGAAGCAGTTTTGGAACCTAAACTAGTGAACTCGGTAGGACCGAGTCACAGTTCAGTGGCACCGAGACTGCTAGGGTTTCACTGAGTTCAAAAATCGGTCACACCGATAAGTAATTCTCGGTCAGACCGAGTCTCACTTGTGCAATGGCATAAGCCAAATCGGTGGGACCGAGTTTTTCAACTCGGTGGGTCCGAGATGGTTTCGGCGGAAACCTAAACCTAGAATTTTCGTATCAAACCTAATCTATGAGCGTTTTGACTGGATAGAAGTTTCTCAATCGTGGCAAGAATCAATACGATCACAATGTGCTAGGAATCAGATTGAGGAATAGCACACAGATCAAGTCCATACCCTAGTTCGGCGGGGACTTGCTACGGCGGCAACGGCGGGGCAGACATCCCGTTGACGGCGACGAAGACTAGCGACAGGAGGCTGCTGGTGGCGAGAAGACGATCCGGAGACCTCGAGGGCAGAGCAGGCTATCGCGCGGGCGAAGGGGTTCGGAGAAATTTCCAAATTTTGCCTGTGACTATATATAGCCCGACCCTGTCGGTGTGACCGAGTTGAACAACTCGGTGGCACCGAGATTCATAACTGCGTGCAGTTACTGAAACTCGGTGAGACCGAAAGGTTCAAATTGGTTGCACCGAGATCGAAAACCTAGATCAACTTAATGATCTCGGTAGGACCGAAAGTGGAGTATCAGTCAGACCGAGAATCATAAAGAGGTTTTGGAAGTTTAAGTCTATGACGAATCGGGGACTCCGAGCGCTCCTCACACAGAGTGGTTCGAATCTGACTTGATCAAATTTTGTGATGCAGCATGAATAGAGTTTGAGACGAGAAAAGCATAGATATCTAGAGGAGGTTCTTAGGCATTCTTGTCCATCCACTTGGCAAAAGAAGATAAAGCCAAACAATCAAAACAACAAGTGGATGTCCTCGAATGAGTAAAATATGCAATCAGCATGCTCACACAATAAGATGGCAAATGAAATATGTGGCAAGGCATGCACAACCAATTCTAGCATCTATCAAGCAATTTGCGATGACTAGGTCATCTATATATGAGTATATTGACTTAGGAGTCAAGTGAGAACACTTGATCGTAGGTCATACTCATCGTTTAAGCTCAAGTGGGGTTACCACTTTTACATAAAGCATTGTTTTGTTCACATCTTTAGAGTTGCTTTAGCTCAAGTCTTAGAGTAATGCTCCCCCTAGATGTGATATCCCCCCTAAGAGGGATGAACTAACCTTGGGTTTTGTCGATGATGACTTCATGTAGATATTGAAGATGTGGATGCTCAATGTTGATGTAGATCTCTTGGAGCTATCCATTTGAGTGAATTGCACTTTCAATACCTACATGGGTTAGTCCCACAAGGAACAAACAAGGATATCCATAGACATAGAGTGATGCACACAAAACATGATGTCCATGAAAACTTTTGGGTTACCTTGTCCCTTGTCTTACCAACAAGAGGGTTTGTGACTCCTTGAACTAGTGCAAGATGTGGAAGTTGACTGCACTTGTTCTTGCCAAAATGATAAGAGTGAAGTATGTTGGCGGAGTCACCCTCAAGAACTCTCTAGTTCTTCTTCTTTTGGATCCACATCATCTTGATGGGAATCCCTGGAGTTGTAGTCGTACTTGATGAAGTGGAACTTGAAGAAGTCTTGGGAATCCACTTGACTAAGGTCTTAGGATCTTCTTCAAATGCATCAATTTCCTCTTGAAGCTTGTCCTTGCCTTTTTGCTCGTAGTCTTGTGGTGGAAGATCATCTTGAGCTTGTGTCCCCTTGAAAGAAGTATACTTCTCTTGTTGAGGGACAAACTTTGTCTTGGGGTATTGATCTTCTTCCCACTCAACTCCATTGGCATTGAACTTTCGTTCAAAACCAATACCTTGATTCTTCCGGTGCATTCCTTGCTTGCGCACAATTTCCTCGAATTGCTTACTCCCGGCAAGGCTTTTGTACACTCCTTTCTCTATAATTCCCTTCAATAAGCTATTTTCTTGCTCAAGTGTAACTTGGCTAAGAGAATCATTAGTGGAATCAAGAGAACTACTAGAAGCAACAATATTGGATTTAGCATGATCATTGTTACTACTAGAGGAAGAATCTTTCTTGTTAGACTTGACTTGAGACATGTAAGTGGATAAAAGTAAACACTTGGCAATGTAAGAAGAACTTTTCTTGCGGAGATCATCATTGATTGCCTTTAAGAACTCATGCTCTTGCTCAAGATTGAGCTTTTCAAAGCGTAGTTTCTCAAGAGCTCTTAAAAGTTCTCGATGATCTTCGAAGATAGTGTCATGAGCTAACTTAAGAGTTTTTAGTTCTTTAGTTAGAGCCTCAATCTTCTCCTTATCATTGTCATTCGTTTTATCTTGATTAGCATGATTAATTGGTATTTCATCATAGTATTCATCACTAGAGTTGTCACCAAGCAAATCATCACCTAACAAGTCATCTTCATCACTATTGAAATCAACATACTCGGGGTGTGTTACCTTAGGACCTTTGGCCATGAAGCACTTCCAATTCCTTCATTTGGTGAGTCAAATATGTCGTAGGAGTTGGTTGACACAAGTGCTAGACCGGCAACACCTTCATCTTGAGTATCTTCGGAGTCGGAGTAATAACTTCTCTCGGAGTGGCTGTCGGAGTCGGAGCCGGATACCCATTCACCAACATGAGCTTGATGTCTTCATCTTGTGTAGCTCCTTGATGATTTTTCCTTCCTTTCCGAATCCTTGCTTCTCCGTGAGTATCTTCGTTCATAACGATCATCTCTACTCCTTCTCTCTCTTGGTGGTGATCCTTTGCTTCTTCTTTTTGGATAATCTTCTCTTCTCTTGTAGGGAGCCGTACACTCATTGGAGTAGTGTCCGGGTCTTCCACAATTGTAACAGTTTCGCTTCGACTAGAAGATCTTTTGTCATTGTAGGACCTTGACTTGGAGCTTCTATCTTTGCTTCTACTCTTGTAGAACTTGTTGAAGTTCTTCACCATTAAGCTCAATTCTTCATTGAAGTCTTGTTTCTCACTTGATGATGTAGGGGCTTCACATGAGGCTTTATAGGCACCACTTGACTTGTTTTGAAGTTCCTCTTTATCCTTAAGTGACATCTCATGAGCAACAATTCTTCCAATCACTTCCGTTGGCTTGAGATCTTTGTAATTGGGCATCATTTGGATCAATGTGCACACGGTATCATATTTTCCATCCAAGGCTCTTAGGATCTTCTTGATGATGAATTTATCGGTCATCTCTTCACTTCCTAAGCCGGCAATCTCATTTGTGATGAGAGCAAGCCTAGAGTACATTTCAGCGACACCTTCACCATCCTTCATCTTGAACTTGTCAAGTTGGCTTTGAAGCACATCCAACTTGGATTCCTTGACGGAGTCGGTACCTTCGTGCATATCAATCAAAGTGTCCCAAATTTCCTTTGCATTCTCAAGGCGGCTGATTTTGTTGAATTCTTCGGGGCACAATCCGTTGAAGAGAATATCACAAGCTTGAGCATTGTATTGCAACATCTTCAACTCATCCGCGGTAGCTTCACGGTTTGGTTCTCTCCCATCAAATAAGTCACCTTGCAAACCAACACACACAATAGCCCAAACAGCGGGGTTATGTCCAAGAATATGCATTTTCATTTTATGCTTCCAACTAGCAAAATTAGTGCCATCAAAGTAAGGACCTCTACGGTGATAATTTCCCTCGCTAGACGCCATACTCTCCTAGGTTGTGAAACCAAGGCTATGACCACCAAAAGCTATGGAGATCAAGCAAATGGAGACCAAAGCTCTGATACCACTTGTAGGATCGAAAGTATGTCTAGAGGGGGGTGATTAGAATACTTGACCAAATAAAAACTTAACCTTTTCCCAATTTTAGTTCTTGGCAGATTTTAGCTATTCTAGGACAAGTCAAGCAATCATCACACAATTCAAGCAAGCATGCAAAGAGTTTATGGGCAGCGGAAAGTAAAGCATGAAACTTGCGAGAATGTAAAGGGAAGGGTTTGGAGAGTTCAAACGCTATTGGAGACACGGATGTTTTTCCCGTGGTTCGGATAGGTGGTGCTATCCTACATCCACGTTGATGGAGACTTCAACCCACGAAGGGTAACGGTTGCGCGAGTCCACACGGGGCTCCACCCAAGGGCAACGGTTGCGCGATTCCACAGAGGGCTCCACCCACGAAGGGTCCACGAAGAAGCAACCACCCACAAAGGGTCCAAGAAGAAGCAACCTTGTCTATCCCACCATGGCCATCGCCCACGAAGGACTTGCCTCACTAGCGGTAGATCTTCACGAAGTAGGCGCTCCTTGGTTCAACTCCACAATCTTGTCGGAGGCTCCCAAGTGACACCTAGCCAATCTAGGAGACACCACTCTCCAAGAAGTAACAAATGGTGTGTAGGTAATGAACTCCTTGCTCTTGTGCTTCAAACGATAGTCTCCCCAACACTCAACTCTCTCTCATAGGATTTGGATTTGGTGGAAAGAAGATTTGAGTGGAAAGCAACTTGGGAAGGCTAGAGATCAAGATTCATATGGTAGGAATGGAATGTCTTGGTCTCAACACATGAGTAGGTGGTTCTCTCTCAGAACATATGAGTTGGAAGTGTGTGTGTTCTGATGGCTCTCTCCAGAATGAAGAGGAGGTGGAGGGGTATATATAGCCTCCACACAAAATCCAACCGTTACACACAGTTTTCCAATCTCGGTGGGACCGAATCAACAAACTCGGTCGGACCGAAAAATGGTAAACCTAGTGACCGTTAGTGATTTCGGTGGGACTGACATGCAACTCGGTAGGACCGATTCGGTTAGGGTTTGGGCATAACGTAATCTCGGTGAGACCGATTACACAAACTCGGTGAGACCGAATTTGGTAATTAGCTAACCAGAGAGTTGGTCAGGCAAACTCGGTGGGACCGATTTGCTCTTTCGGTGAGACCGAGTGGAACTCGGTGAGACCGAAAAGTTACAAAGGGGAAACACTGAGTTTACATTGCAATCTCGGTGGGACCGATTTGCTCTTTCGGTGGGACCGAAAAGTTACGAAAGGGAAACAGAGAGTTTGCAACCCCATCTCGGTGAGACCGAGATCCTTATCGGTAGAACCGAATTGCTAGGGTTTGACAGTGGCTAATGACAAGTGAAACTCGGTGGCGCCGGATAGGAAGAATCGGTAGGATCGAGTTTGGCTTAGAGTTTAGGTCATATGTGGATATGGGAAAGTAGTTGAGGATTTTGGAGCATATCATCAAGAACATGAAGCAAGGGGCTCATTAAGCAACACCTCATCCCTCCTTGATAGTATTGGCTTTTCCTATGGACTCAATGTGATCTTGGATCACTAAAATGTAAAAGTGAAGAGTCTTGAGCTTTTGAGCTTGAGCCAATCCTTTGTCCTTAGCATTTTGAGGGTTCCACTTTCACATCCATGCCATGCCAATCATTAAGATTTCCTGAAATAATCATCTTGGAATAGCATTAGCTCAATGAGCTATATGTTGTTATGAATTACCAAAACCACCTAGGGATAGTTGCACTTTCAAGGGGACATTCATATCCTCGTTGAGGTAACTTATTGATTTATGAAAGTTCTTCGTTTCATGCTCGTTGAAAGTGGTTGTTAATAAGACCTGATCAACCTTATTAATGGATCATTTTTTAGAGGTATGAAGTTGGTGAATTTAGTAAGCACTACCTTCTGTCCCTACCTTTTGTTTTCTATTTTTATTAGTTAAATAAAATAAAATGCCATGTTTTCTCTGCTTTTTGAATTTTTCGTGCAATAAAAAAATGACCCAAAAGTAAAAGTTCTCAGAATGCCCTGAAAATTTAATGCACTTTTTTCTGAATATTTAAGAATTTCTGGTGCAAATAATATCAGAGGGAGGTGCACCAGGTGGGCACAACCCAGCTGGGCGCGCCAGGGCCCCAGGCGCGCCCTGGTGGGTTGTGGACCCCATGTGAGCCCCCTCACTTATCCCTTCACACCACATCATCACTTACCTCGAGAAAAAATTCTCCATTACTCTCTCTCTCTCATGTTTTTTCTCTCAAACCCACGGATTTCAATATCTTTGCTCGAAGCTCTATTTCTGAAATTGTTTCGGGGGATTGTTGCTTGGTATGTGACCCCACCATTTGTCCAATTAGTTTTGGTTTTAGTTGTTTATATTTTGAATAATTAGCTACTCTTGGTGCTGTTGTAGATGAGATTGCATGTTGAATTCTTAGAGTTCTAAGTAGTTTGAATGCTTGCTATGGCCTCTATGTATCACTATGAGTAGTTGCTATCAATCTTGTAAAGTTTTGTTGATAAATTTTTGTCACCCAAAATTTTTCAAAAAATTGTACGTGAACATGATGAACCTATTTGGAAGGAGTTCTTCAAGGAGGAGGTCCTCGGGAGCATCTTCTAGTGACAGTTCCGCTCGTCGGTCTTATGCTGAACCAAGTGAAAGGTCCATTCGAGATGCCGCCACCAAAACATGCATATGGCCATGCGATGATTATATGGTGTGTGTACGCATTAAGGAGGAATTTGATCAATATGTTCACAATGTCGGTCTCGGTCCCTACATTTTAGATAAGTGCGATCAACACCACACTCTCACTAAGTCTTTTGTCAAAGGATTTAAATTTCATCCACATGAGTCTAGGGTGTCATTTAAACTTTATGAAAATCCATTTAGCATATCACTAGAGAGTTCTGCTCACCACTGCAAATTCCCATTCTGGGGTTCGCTTGACGAACCGTCAAGGGATGAGTACCAATCATTCTTGACTAGCCTTTGCTACGGTGAGACGAGGGGAGTGACACAAGGTAGAATAAAGAGCATTCATTTTCCCGCAATTCAATACTTTGCTTTATTCAGTGGAAAATGTGTAGTAGGAAAACAAGATTGTAGTACACTCTGTGCTCCAGACTTGAGCCTCATACGCACCGCTCTCACTAGTGATAGGAGTTATAATCTTGGAGCGATTGTTGCACGCAGACTGCAGCATAACGCTAATAGTGGCTATTTTTATGGTTGAATTTATGCCACGTGTTTAGCACGAGGGTTGGTGTAACATCCCAAATTTTCAATTTGGAATTTTATACATTAGATCATCATTGCATATCATATTTTATTGCTTTTGGTGGATCCTATAAATTCTACGCAACTCAAGGACCCTCGGAGAGAGTTGGGGATTTCGTTATTTTCATATTTGAGTTTTTCTCAAATTTTGAAAATAGGATCATTTGATTTTATTTATTTTATCTTCAATTATTTCAATTATCAAAATATGAGAGAGGGAATAAAATGACTTTCCCAAAAATAAAGAAATATTGAGGATTTAATAAAAAAATCAAATAAGGTTTTATTTTGGTTTTATTTGTTATTTTATTTGAATTTAGGAAAAATTGCACGTTTTCAAAAAATTGCATGAAAGCCAAAAAAATGTTCTTCCTGTTCTAAATATTTTATTTAGATGGAGAAAATTTGTTTTGGCATTTTTAGATTTTTATTTATTTTTCTAGATTTTTTTTAGGCGCAGCGAAATTGTTTAAAAAAAGAGAGACCCGTGCCTGACTTGGCCAAGGGCCCAGTTGAGCAAGGCCGGCCCAGCCGCCGCCACCTTCCCCGCCGGACTAGGGGGGAGTCCGAGCCGGAGCCGCCTCGCGCCGCCGACCCCCTCCCCAAGTCAACCCCCCCTCCTTTAAATAGCCACCCCGGGGCCCCCCTGGAGCCCCGAGTCGCCGCCGCCCCGCGCCGCTGTTGCCGCCGCCCCACCGCCCCGCATAGCCGCCGACCCGCCGGAGCCCCGCCGGACCGAGCCGAGGTAGCCGCCCCGCCGCCCGGTTTTCTGAGAAAAATCGATCCCGTTTTTTTAGAAAATCCTAGTTTTCGTTTTTTCTAAATAGATCAGTTTTTTCCGATTTATTTATTTAGCGAGCGCCCGCTTGTCCGTTCATTTTAACGAACGCGTTTTTCGTTTAGTTTCTGTTAACGAACGTTCGTTCGTTAACCTGTTTGTCGTTTTTCTTTTTATCGGATTAAATCCGCGGTTTTTCTGATCGCGATCTCTGATACGATGTTCGTTCTAGTTTAACTTTTCGCTTGTTTATCAGAATCAGGCGATTCAAGTGCCTGGAGTTTCGTCTCGAAACCCTCTTTCTGTTTAACCAACTCAAACAAGTTTTTGCCACTGTAAAAATTGCCCTAGGTCCAGAATAGTAAACGAAGCTTGTTTCTTTTGCCGTTTGTCTTTCATTGCTTCGTTCGTTTTGATTCTTTTTGCCAACCGGAGTTCTTAAGTTGAACTATCTAGTTAGATCTCTTGTTCGAGTTTTACCTGTGCATTACTTGAGTACTTATTGTATGCTTGTTTGTTTGCAATAGAGTACCCGGAGTGCGCCGCTTGCTACTTCGAATCGCTAGGTTTCCCGGATCATCAGCAAGGCAAGTAACACTTTGATCATATCTCCTACTACCCAGTTTTATTGCATTAGATCAATGCTCACACATTGCATGATTAGGATCTAATTAAATTGTGGGTTTGGGGAGTAGTTGAGGTAGAACCTATTACCTGTTTATTATCAAACCTTTGGGAGTTATTCTACTTTTGCTCATTATTGCTATGCTATGCTAGTAGACGTGGATTGGGTGAGTGTATCCATGACAGGTGTGAGATTGTTAATTAATGGTTTATTTAAGGTGGCAACCTAAACACACATCTGGGTGGATTGAGGCACCTGGGTATTCCAGCGATTGCCTGTTTTCTTTTGGACCGCCACCCAGGCTCAAAGGGATCATGAGATTATTCATGCTAGAAACTTCTGTGTGCAGCCACAAGCTACTATGGGCTCTAGCATAGTTGACTAAGTCGTGCGAACTCTTACAGTGGTAGACTAGAAGATGTAGGGGATGTAAGTTGGTACGGTCTACCCATTCGTAAGGTGCTAGCGCTTCTGAAAGACTATGTCTCGGTCATCCATTTCTCAAACACCTTGTAGTGCGAGAAATCCAACGGAGGAGATCGGGTCTTGTGGGTAAAAGTGTGCAAACCTTTGCAGAGTGTATAAGCTAATCATGGTTAGCTGTGTCCCCGGTTATGGACATCTTGAGTATCTAGTGCTTGGATTATCATGTGAATCTCATCATGTTACTCTAATTAATTTTGTTGGGTTTTTAATGATGTTGCTTAATTGGGATTGAGAATGCTGTCAACCATTCTCAATGTTTAACAACTACCATGATAGTTAAATAAAATTTATTCCTTTGCAGTAGGGAAAAATTGGCTTTACGCAAAACTGTAATCATAGAGCTTTCCACCAGCCATATATGAATATAGAATAGCCATATTCTTTTATTACTCTCTATGTGTTACATTGCCAGCATATTCCATGTGCTGACCCGTTTCGGGCTGCAACATTAATGTTGCAGACTTTTCAGACAACGATTAAGGTGCCTTAGGTCGTGGTTCTATACTCAGTGATGCCGTTGGAGTTGATGGACTCACTTATCTTCCAAGCCTTCCGTTGTTATCGTTATTAGATGGCCTTAAGCCATATTTATTGTAATAAGTTCTCTTTTGAGACACTCGATGTAATAAGTGTGTGATTGCTACTCTGTTATAAATCCTTCAAGTACTGTGTAGTGTCAGCATTACTGATCCAGGGATGACACTTGAGCACAGAGATTGGACCGTTTCAGGTCTGGTCGCTACAAGATGGTATCAGAGCACACGCTGACTGTAGGACACGACCACTAATGCTAAAGCCCTAGATCACTACTCACTCTTCTCCTCCTGACCTCTCATCTTTTCTTTTAGGATGGCGGATGCAAGGAACAAGTTCACGCAACCGGATGAAGATACACCCTTTGGACGTCACTTGAAGGAAGTCACTAGATACATGAACATAGGAGTACCAAGCTTCACCGGAACCTACAACTCCACTCTACCTGAAGAAGAGCGCTGGATGATTCAAGTTCAAGTTCCAGGAAGGACGTTCATGCCAGTCACTGAGCCCATAGAGTTTTCTTTTGATGCACCAACATGGAGCCTAGGAAAGAGCATGGCAGCTCACATCGCCATGGGACGTATTGGAGAAGTTTACCGCAATGATCTCAAGGATACTATCTACCAGATTTGTGGGCGCCGAGATGAGCACTGGGAGATGATCGGCACCAAGAAGGATAGATCAATTGCAGCTTTTATCCAGGAGTTAAACCAACACATTCGACGTCAGGAGAACCAGATGTGCACCGACGTGATAGATCTGAAGAAGGCGAGGACAAGAATCAAGGAACTGGAGGAAGAACTCAATGATACACGTGAAGATTATGAAGAGGAAATCGAAGTATTAGTGGAAAAGAAAGACGATCTGATCAAGAAGATTGGAATATTTATGGGAGGCCCTACACCAGTAGAAGAAGATGAAGAACCCAAGGAGATTCGCCCGCAAGACTACATCATCATCAACGACACCGACTCGGACCCAGACGATAGCGATGATGACTATGTTGATGAAGCTGGAGCAGATATCATGGAGTCTGCAATCGAAGAATATTTCTAGTAGACCACCCCATCAGTAGTAGTAGTCCACCATGTAAATATAGTAGTTCGAGCACTTTTGCGATAGTTAGATCGATTGTAAGACCTTGTTCGATTGATTCAATGAAGTGAATTGTTTTCTTTTGCCTCATGTGCATATGGGTAGTGTTTTCTCTTTAGACCCCCTCTATTCTTAAATCTCATCTTTTCTAAACCCTCAGATGCCTCCAAGACGTGACCCCGGATTTACCTTCCCACCGGAGCTCACCCAGTTGATCCAGCAGCAGAACACGTTGATGCAGTTGCTAGTCCAGAATCAGAATCAGGGGAACTGTAAGTGCATCTAGTGCCACCCCTAGTTGGTTTTGGAGTATTGATGACAAACCTAGCTGAGGGACTAATGTGTTTGTGAGAATTGCAGGAAAACATAGGTAGAAGTCCCTCATTGATTCGGTTTTACTACCAGAGATGACCCCTAAAAATGTACGAAGACATTGAAGACAATGGTGGTTTATGAAGATATTCATATTGAAGACAATGACATGAGAAGACTCCCTATGAAGCTTTTGGAACTCGAAGACCTAGATCCTTCGTAGTTTTATTTCAGTCATGTTGTGTCATAGGAACCACCGTACTGTTAAGTGGGGTCGAAGAGAACCAGTCAGAATGACTGAAGTGATGCCTAATTCAAATCCTATGTCTTCGAGCGAAGACTTTGAGAGAAAATCTTGTCCAGAGTCAGACAAGTCAGCTTTACTTGTAGCCCAAGTAAAGTTGCCGTGTGAGTTCAAAATTCGACCGTTGGTACACGTGTCAGTTCCTTAGTGACCCAGGGTCATTTCGGACAGATCAGGTCGGGTTGCCAAGTGGCTATAAATAGTCCACCCCCCACAACCATAAACGGTTGGCTGCTCAGATTTCGGTGCACGGCTTTTGTCGTTTAAGAGCAACCCACCTCGAAGCCTTTGAAAGAAAAATTCCCAGTGAGGAGAAAAGCCCTAACCACCCAGAGCCAGAGTAAATTGGGCATCACTTAAGTCTTTGTGTCTGTGTGATTTGAAGACTTATTACACTTGAGGACTGTGCATCCTCCAGACGGTTAGGCGTCGCGTTCTGAGCATCCAAGAGAAATTGTGGATTGTCAGTGAACGAAGTCTGTGAAGGTTTGGGAGTCTACCTTGAAGACTTACCTGAGTGATTGGGCGAGGTCTGTGTGACCTTAGCTCAAGGAGAAAACGGTGAGGACTGGGTGTCTTGGACTAAGTGTCCTTGACTGGGTGTCCGGGACTGTGTGTCCTTTGGTTTAAATACCTAGCCGCTCCAACCAGACATACAGTTGTCACAGCAACTGGAACTGGTCCAACAAATCATTGTCTTCAACGCGTCACTGGTTTCATCTTCACTTCCTTTCACTTACAGTTATTCATTGTGAAGCCATTGCATGCTTGCTTTATCTTTTGTCTTCACAACATGAATGTATGATCTGTTCGGCTTCATAACTTCTTCCTACCTGATCCTTATTACACTGAAGCTGTTTGTCATTGCGCTTTCACTCTATTGAACACATGACCATGGCTGGCCTAGTGTAATCTAACTTCCGCTGCATAGTAATAGGCACGATCTTCACTGTTTGTCTTCACAACTCTCACGTTTTGAAGACTTACATAAAAATCGCCTATTCACCCCCCCTCTAGTCGATATAACGCACTTTCAGGAACAACAATAACAACCCACCACCACCACCTGTTGATCACTTAGCCCGTTTTCTTAGGCTGAATCCGCCGGTGTTTTCCAGTAGCACCGAGCCGATAGTAGCAGATGATTGGCTCCGCAAGACAGCAAGAGAGTTGCCACGGCAGGATGCACAGATGCGGAAAAGGTGAAGTTTGCCGCACATCAGCTGGAAGGACCCGCAGCATCATGGTGGGAGAATTTCACAGCCACTTTCTCTGTCGACACTGTCACATGGGACCAGTTTCAGCAGACTTTTCGTACTACCCATGTTTCAGCAGGAGCTATGTCCATGAAGAAGCAAGAGTTTCGCAACTTGCTCCAAGGAGAACGAACAGTTGGCCAGTATGTGGAGGACTTTAGTAAGCTAGCACGTTATGCCCCAGATGACGTTGCTAAGGATGCAGCTAAGCAGGAGAAATTTCTGGAAGGATTGAATGATGAGTTGAGCATGCAGTTGATGGTAGCAACCTTCAACAACTACCAGGAGTTGGTAGATCGTGCTCTCATGATTGAAGGGAAGCAGCAGCAAATTGAGAACCGCAAGAGGAAGTATGGACAAGGGAAGTACAATTCTAGAGCTCAGCAGAAGCCACGTTTTACCCCTAGACCGGGAGGACATTTTTAGTATACCCATGGAGGAGGTAGCTCGCACAATCACAATGGCCCCAAGAATGGTAATGGGAGTGGAGGAAGCAACGGCCAGAACCGCACCAACCCATCAACCCCAGCCAAGAAAGACCTGAGCCAAGTCACTTGCTTTAAGTGCCAGAAGACCGGACATTATGCCAACGAATGTCCTGAATCACAGAATGGAAATGGCAATGGAAGCACTGGGAAGAAGCCGAACCCTTTCAACAGGGGACAGGTGAACCACGTTAACGTGGAGGAGGTTGAAGAGCAGCCGGATGCAGTAATCGGTAAGTTTTTGGTTAAGTTCTTTACTGCACTCGTTCTTTTTGATACTGGTGCATCGCATTCATACATATCAAGGGGATTTGTGGATAAGTATAAACTACCAACCCAAGCCCTTAGGTCACCCATGTTAGTAACCTCGCCTGGAGCAGAGTATCTGGCTAGCCTATGGTGTGATCGGTTACCATTAAGGATTGGTAATTACGTATTTCCCTCAGACCTAATAGTGTTGGAATCTCAAGGATTGGATGTGATATTAGGCATGGATTGGTTGTCAAAGTATGAAGGGAATATTGAATGTGCCAGTAAGTCAATTTTGCTTACCACCCCAGAAGGAAGAAGGATCAAGTATGTATCACGGCATGTGCCGAAAAGGACTCAAGTAAATTGTTTAACAGGAGTTGTGCAGGGGGAAGTACCAGTGGTGAAGGATTTCCTGGATGTATTTCCAGAGGAATTGCCAGGCATGCCACCGGATAGAGATATTGAGTTTTTGATTGAGCTTTTGCCAGGCACAGGGCCAATATCAAAGAGACCATATAGGATGCCCGCAAAGGATTTGGTGGAGATTAAGAAGCAGATTAAGGAGTTACTAGATAAAGGATATATTCGCCCAAGTTCTTTGCCTTGGGGATCGCCAGTACTTCTAGTGGAAAAGAAGGATGGATCGTTAAGGATGGTTGTTGATTATCGAGGATTGAATGAAGTAACCATCAAGAACAAGTACCCACTACCGATGATCAATGATCTGTTTGATCGATTGCAAGGAGCTAAGGTATTTTCCAAGATCGATCTGCGATCAGGATACCACCTGTTGAAGATTCGAGAACAGGATATACCTAAGACGGCTTTTACCACCAGGTATGGGTTGTACGAGTATACCATTATGTCATTTGGTCTGACTAACGCACCTGCATATTTCATGAACATGATGAACAAGGTGTTTATGGAGTTTCTCGATAAGTTCGTTGTAGTATTCATTGATGATATCCTGGTTTACTCAAAGAACGAAGAGGAGCATAAGGAGCATTTGCGTTTGGTACTTGGAAAGCTCGGAGAACATCAATTATATGCCAAGTTTAGCAAATGTGAGTTTTGGGTTGAAGGAAGTTGGATTTCTCGGACACGTTATATCCGGAGAAGGTATAGCAGTAGATCCCATTAAAGTTGATACCGTGACCAATTGGGAAGCCCCAACAACAGTTGGAGAGATCCGGAGTTTTCTTGGACTCGTAGGATACTACCGGAGATTCATTGAGAATTTCTCAAAGATTGCAAAGCCTATGACGGAGTTGTTGAAAAAGGATACCAAGTTCATGTGGACTGAGGAACGTGAGGCTAGTTTCCGGGAGTTGAAGAAACGTCTGGTTACATCACCTGTATTGATTTTGCCAGATCAGACCAAGGATTATGAGGTGTATTGCGATGCTTCATGTCGAGGACTTGGAGCAGTGCTTATGCAAGAAGGAAGAGTTGTTTCATATGCTTTATGACAGCTTAAGCCTCATGAGTTGAATTATGCTACGCATGATTTGGAGTTGGCAGCCATAGTGCATGCATTGAAAACCTGGAGACACTTTCTCATTGGAAACCATTGTGAGGTGTACACGGATCACAAGAGTTTGAAGTATATTTTCACGCAGAAAGAGTTGAATCTCAGGCAAAGAAGATGGTTGGAGCTCATCAAGGATTATTATATGAGATTACATTATCACCCCGGAAAGGCTAACGTAGTAGCTGATGCGTTGAGCCGTAAAAGCCATATCAACACCTTAATGACGGGAGATTTACCAAGGGAGTTAACTGAAAATCTTCGTGAGCTATGTTTGGAGATAGTTCCGAGAGGCTATGTAGCAGCATTGGAGATTCAGTCTACCTTGATGGATAAGATCAGAGAAGCTCAAAGGACTGACAAGGAGATTGTCTTTATTAAGGAGAAAATGAGCAAAGGAAAAGCTAAGAGATTTCATGAGGATGAGCACGATACCCTATGGTTTGAAGACCGTGTTTATGTGCCTAATGATTCAGAGATCGGGAAGTTAATTCTGCAAGAGGCACATGATTCACCATATTCGATTCACCCAGGAAATACCAAGATGTATTTGGATTTGAAGGATACTTTCTAGTGGATCAGAATGAAGAAGGATATTGCAGAGTATGTAGCAGTTTGTGATGTATGTCAGAGAGTAAAGGCAGAGCATCAGAAGCCAGCAGGATTGCTACAACCATTGCTGATACCCGAATGGAAGTGGGATAAGTTAGGCATGGATTTTATTACGGGTTTACCCAGAACTCGTTCAGGCTATGACTCAATATGGGTTGTAGTCGATCGTTTGACAAAGGTAGCTCATTTCATTCCAGTGAAGACTACCTATACCAGTGCAAAGTTGGCAAAGATATACATGACCAGAATCGTATGCCTGCATGGAGTTCCAAAGAGCATTGTATCAGATAGAGGAACCCAATTTACCTCAAAGTTCTGGAATCAGTTGCATGAAACTTTGGGTACCAGATTAGAGTTTAGTATAGCTTTCCATCCGCAGACAGATGGACAGACCGAGCGAGTCAATCAGATTTTGGAGGATATGTTAAGAGCTTGTGCGCTAGATTACGGATCTAGTTGGGACAAGAATTTTGCCGTATGCAGAGTTCTCTTACAACAACAGTTATCAATCCAGTTTGAAGATGGCCCCTTTCGAAGCCTTGTACGGAAGGAGGTGCAGGACCCCATTGTCTTGGAATGAAGTTGGAGACCATCAGTTGTTTGGACCGGATCTGATTAAGGAGTCTGAACAGAAAGTGAAATTGATTCGCGATAGGCTCAAGGTAGCCCAGTCCAGGCAAAAGAGCTACGCAGATTCAAAATGCCAGGAGACAGTTTACGAAGTCGGAGACCGAGTTTATCTTCGAGTATCACCACTTCGAGGAGTTAAGCGCTTTGGAGTTAAGGGAAAATTAGCGCCACATTTTGTAGGCCCATACAAAGTTTTGGAACGTATGGGAGAAGTAGCCTATAAGTTGGAGTTGCTTGAAGGATTAACAGGAGTTCACGACGTGTTCCACGTTTCCCAGTTGAAGAAGTGCCACGCGGAGATGGTTGACATACCGCTGAGAGATACAGTGCCGCTGGAAGCAATTAGCTGGACAGTGATTTGACCTATGAGGAGAAACCAGTCAAGATTCTATAGTATGCCAGTCGAGTCACCTGTAGCAAGGTTATCAAGTTTTGCAAAGTTCAGTGGAGCCACCACACGGAGGATGAAGCCACCTGGGAGCGCGAGGAAGAATTGCTGAAGGACCACCCTCACCTATTTTCTAGCCAACCCGAATCTCGAGGGCGAGATACATCTTAAGGGGGGTAGGTTTGTAACATCCCAAATTTTCAATTTGGAATGTTATACATTAGATCATCATTGCATATCATATTTTATTGCTTTTGGTGGATCCTAGAAATTCTACGCAACTCAAGGACCCTCAGAGAGAGTTGGGGATTTCGTTGTTTTCATATTTGAGTTTTTCTCAAATTTTGAAAATAGGATCATTTGATTTTATTTATTTTATCTTCAATTATTTCTATTATCAAAATATGAGAGAGGGAATAAAATGACTTTCCCAAAAATAAAGAAATATTGAGGATTTAATAAAAAAATCAAATAAGGTTTTATTTTGGTTTTATTTGTTATTTTATTTGAATTTAGGAAAAATGCACGTTTACAAAAATTGCATTAGAGCCAAAAAAATGTTCTTCCTGTTCTAAATATTTTATTTAGATGGAGAAAATTTGTTTTGGCATTTTTAGATTTTTATTTATTTTTCTAGATGTTTTTAGGCGCAGCGAAATTGTTTAAAAAAAAGAGAGAGACCCGCGCCCGACTGGGCCAAGGGCCCAGCCGAGTCAGGCCGGCCCAGCCGCCGCCGCCTTCCCCGCCGGACTCGGGAGGAGTCCGAGCCGGAGCCGCCTAGCGCCGCCGACCCCCTCCCCAAGTCAACCCCCCTCCTTTAAATAGCCACCCAGGGGCCCCCCTGGAGCCCCAAGTCGCCGCCGCCTGCGCCGCCACAAGCCGCCGCCGCACACCGCCGCTGCCTCACATAGCCGCCGACCCACCGGAGCCCCGCCGGACCGAGCCGAGGTAGCCGCCCCGCCGCCCGGTTTTTTGAGAAAAACCGATCCGTTTTTTAGAAAACCCTAGTTTTCGTTTTTTTAAATAGATCAGTTTTTTTCTGGTTTATTTATTTAGCGAACGCCCGCTCGTCCGTTCGTTTTAATGAACGTGTTTTTCGTTTAGTTTCTGTTAACGAACGTTCGCTCGTTAACCTATTCGTCGTTTTTCTTTTTCTCGGATTAAATCCGCGGTTTTTCTGATCGCGATCTCTGATCCGATGTTTGTTCTAGTTTAACTTTTCGCTCGTTTATTGGAATCAGGCGATTCAAGCGCCTGGAGTTTCGTCTCGAAACCCTCTTTCCGTTTAACCAACTCAAACAAGTTTTTGCCACTGTAAAAATTGCCCTAGGTCCAGAATAGTAAACGAAGCTTGTTTCTTTTACCGTTTGTCTTTCGTTGCTTCGTTTGTTTTGATTCTTTTTGCCAACCGGAGTTCTTAAGTTGAACTTTCTGGTTAGATCTCTTGTTTGAGCTTTACCTATGCATTAGTTGAGTACTTATTGTATGCTTGGTTGTTTGCGATAGAGTACCCGGAGTGCGCCGCTTGCTACTTCGAATCGCTAGGTTTCCCGGATCATCAGCAAGGCAAGTAACACTTTGATCATATCTCCTACTACCCAGTTTTATTGCATTAGATCAATCCTCACACATTGCATGATTAGGATCTAATTAAATTGTGGGTTTGGGAGTAGTTGAGGTAGAACCTATTACCTGTTTATTATCAAACCTTTGGGAGTTATTCTACGTTTGCTCATTATTGCTATGCTATGCTAGTAGACGTGGATTGGGTGAGTGTATCCATGACAGGTGTGAGATTGTTAATTAATGGTTTATTTAAGGTGGCAACCTAAACACACATCTGGGTGGATTGAGGCACTTGGGTATTCCAGCGATTGCCTGTTTTCTTTTGGACCGCCACCCAGGCTCAAAGGGATCATGAGATTATTCATGCTAGAAACTTCCGTGTGCAGCCACAAGCTACTATGGGCTCTAGCATAGTTGACTAAGTCGTGCGAACTCTTACAGTGGTAGACTAGCAGATGTAGGGGATGTAAGTTGGTACGGTCTACCCGTTCGTAAGGTGCTAGCGCTTCTAAAAGACTATGTCTCGGTCATCCGTTTCTCAAACACCTTGTAGTGCGAGAAATCCAACGGAGGAGATCGGGTCTTGTGGGGAAAAGTGCGCAAACCTCTGCAGAGTGTATAAACTAATCATGGTTAGCCGTGTCCCCGGTTATGGACATCTTGAGTATCTAGTGCTTGGATTAGCATGTGAATTTCATCATGTTACTCTAATTAATTTTGTTGGGTTTTTAATGATGTTGCTTAATTGGGATTGAGAATGCTGTCAACCATTCTCAATGTTTAACAACTACCATGATAGTTAAATAAAATTTATTCCTTTGCAGTAGGGAAAAATTGGCTTTACGCAAAACTATTACCATAGAGCTTTCCACCAGCCATATATGCATATAGAATAGCCATATTCTTTTATTACTCTCTATGTGTTACATTGCTAGCATATTCCATGTGCTGACCCGTTTCGGGCCGCAATGTTAATGTTGCAGACTTTTTAGACGATGATTAAGGTGCCTTAGGTCGTGGTTCTATACTCAGTTATGCCGTTGGAGTTGATGGACTCACTTATCTTCCAAGCCTTCCGTTGTTATCGTTATTAGATGACCTTAAGCCATATTTATTGTAATAAGTTCTCTTTTGAGACATCTATGTAATAAGTGTGTGATTGCTACTCTGTTATAAATCCTTCAAATAATGTGTGGTGTCAGCATTACTGATCCAGGGATGACACCTGAGCACAGAGATTGGACCATTTGAGATCTGGTCGCTACAGTTGGGTGTTTCACCTTTGTCCTTTGACCCTATCCTACTCACGCAGTATTTAGACTTTGATGCTATGAAAAATCATAAGATTCTTAAAGTAAATATTCATAATTTCACCTATAACTTGTTGTTTAACTAAGCGTCTATTGTGCACACATATTTACCTGCGCCTGCTCTTTTTGATTATCACAGCAAGGGAAGATATTTCATCCTTGAGAGCGAGGCCCGAGCCCACAACGCGGCAGTTGAGGCAGCTCGGCAGGCCGAGGCATCCGCACTGAGAGACTCCGTGAGCTACCACTCCGACTATTATCTAGGCTACTGATCGATTACCAAGCTAGGTCAAAAGCCTAAGCTTGGGGGAGTACGTATTTCTCACCGACATTACATTCATGTTCACACATCTCATTCCAGTTGTCGGTGTTCACACTTTTTCGTTGTATCATCCATGCTTAATTTTATTTTCTTGCTTTCTTCATGTGTATTTTGAAAACCTTAGAAAAACCAAATAATTAGTTATAGTTAATTTACTTTCTATGCATGCTTAGCTGTAGCACTAAAAAGAAAACCCAAAAAGATTTCCTTGTTCTTCTTCTTCTTGTTGGGAGCTTTCCCATGTAAATAGTTTTCTTGTTTTTGCTTTCCCTTTTATTTGCTTGTTCAAGAAAACCAAAAACTCCAAAAATATTTCAGTGTGTTTCTCTGAATTTCTTTTTTTTATTTGAGTCTTACCAAGGAGAAGACCACGAAGAAAATGTTGAGTGGCTCTCATTTGAATAATTGTTGATCTAATAAAGAGCCCATTTTACCTTGTCTTCTCCTGTTGAATAAAATATTTGCAGATTCCAGCTTAGTCCATGGCACTCTTGCACTATTATTATGTTCACACCGTTCGGTCATGCAAGTGAAAGGCAATAATGACGATATTCGATGAACTGGCCGTGGCAGAGAGAAACTGGTATGAACTCGACTTGTTCTGTTTTTGTAAATATGTTTAACCTAGTATCCATGATTCAGCCCATTATAATTAAACATGTTTGCAATTACAAATAGAGATTATAATTTCTCATGCCATGTATAAGTAGCTGGGAGTGGATAATAATTTATTTTGGATATCAACATTGTGTTAAAATGATTGTGATGTAGTATGTTGATATGGTATCCTCCTCTGAATGTTCGAGTGGCTTGACTTGGCACATGTTCATGCATGTAGTTGAATCAAAACCAACATAGCCTCTATGATATTTATGTTCATGGTGTTCATATCCTACTCATGCTAGTGTCCAATGTTACTTATGCATAATGCATGTTCATTACCGTTGTTGCTCTCTAGCTGGCCGCTTCTCAATCTAATTGCTAACCTTCGTCTGTACTAAGTGGGAATTCTACTCGTACATCAAAAACCTTGAACCCAAAGTTATTTCAGATGAGTCCACCATACCTACCTATATGCGGTATTACCCTGCCGTCCTAAGCAAATTTGCATGTTCCACCTCTAAAAACTTCTAATAAATATATTTTTTATGTGCCTGGATCGTTCATGGAACGACAGGAGGTGGTAGGTATCTTCCATGCTACATGGGTTATTCTCAGGTCGAGTGTTTATTCATTCGCCATCGCACGAGAAAAGGGCAGTAATAGGGATGCCCAGTCCCAAACTGCAAACAGAAAAAGCTTACAAATAATCAAACAAAAACTCTCAATGGAGTCAAAACTTTTACTTTTATTGCTTGGAAACCGCCATTAGCGTGCTTAGCATGTAAGATATTGATAACTGATGATCGTGAAGTAAACAAGAAGGGTGCATGTCTCAAAATATACCTCTGTTTTAAAACTTGAACTCTGGCACCTCTGCAAATAACTGCTTCCCTCTGCGAAGGGCTATCTATTTACTTTTATGTTGTCTCGTCACCTTCTAAAATAAGCACTAGAACCTGATAGCACTGTTGTCATGCTTATGCATTGTGTGTAGCTAATGTTGGGTGCATCATGACTGGATCTTTTCTATCATGAATTACATTGTTTAGTCGCCGCTTGAACTTTGGAGGAGCTCTACAGTTATGCTTTTGCGGTCTCAGAAAGGGCTAGCGAGATACCATTATTATCATATTATATCATGGTTGTTTTGACAACATGTTGTTGTTTGAGATATCTTATTATTGCTCGCTAGCTGATTATGTCATTGATATGAGTTAATATAATTTTTAAGAGTTATTGTCGTCATGGTTAGTTATAATGTTGGCTGAAAACTTGGGTGTTGTTTAAGCTTATTTATGCAAACAAGAGCAAAAGAGTTCGTAAAAGTTTTTCTTTTTCACTTTTAGTTTATCAACTGAATTGCTTGAGGACAAGCAAAGGTTTAAGCTTGGGGGAGTTGATACGTCTCCAACGTATCTACTTTTCCTAATGCTTTTCCTCTTATTTTGGACTCTAATTTGCATGATTTGAATGAAACTAACCCCGGACTTACATTGTTTTCAATAGAACTATCATGGTGTTGTTTTTGTGCAGAAATAAAAGTTCTCAGAATGAAACGAAACTTTGTGAGGATTTTTTATACAATAAAAAGAATTTCTGGATCCAAGAGTCACCTGAGGGGGGCACCTTGGTGGGCAGCCCCAGGCGCACCCAAGCGGGTTGTCCCCACCTGGTGGCCCCGCAGATCTCAACCCTGATACTATAAAATCATGGGCATCCTCAGTGTGGTGGGCGGAGTCGGGGAGTACCCGGCCAGGTCAGCCACCATGGCGTGGTGCTGGTGCAACACCACCTCCACGGACGTGTAAGCCACCACGAGCACGTGCCATTTCCGGCCAGCCGTGGCTCGTGCGAAGGAGTTCAATGCATATTCTGGTGGGCTTGGACGCGAAGGGGGCTCTGGGCAGCCATGGCTCAGCAGAGAGTGAGAGATCATGGCTCGAGGAAGAGAGAGAGAGAGAGACAAAGATCAGGAGTGGAGATGTAGAGAAGAAAGATAAGAGGAAGGAAGGTCAACTATCAAACAAAACAGTCAAACAAACGGTTTATTTAGGAGCGAGCTCAACCTATCATAAAACCAAATCAAGTTTAAATCACAAGGTCATTTAGTTTTGGGGGGAGGTCATTTAGTTTTTTGAAAAAGCAAACCACCAAACTAGTAGGTAGCTGACAAACAAATATGTTGTAGATGTTTGGAATTCTAACCCGAAAAGTGGTAGTTTCTATGTTATTCACTTAAGCATATGCAACCGAACCGAGCAATAGTGAGCCCTAAACGTCCGTTGATAATGACCGACCATATCTCAAATGCTCACGTCCACAACCATCTCCCTCATAGCAAATCATTAGATTTATATAATGTCATACAACGTTATGTAGTTCATCTAGATCAATACACACATAATATTGAGAGTGCATACATGTTATCTGACTGCCAAAAATTGACATGTTTTACTAGCTATGAATTATATCGCTATAGAGAAAGTACACCCACGATGAACCTTTCCCTTGCCCTTGCCTTTGTTGTCTTCATCATGAAAGTAGCAGTTGAAGATACAACATGGATTGAGTCGGATCTGCTCAACCCCAGAGTTGTGTGATCCGTCACCAACCACCTCCTCCCCCTCTTTAGGCTACAGTCATGTGAGGTCATAGATCACCTGGGTTTGCTCCTTTGCGAGGGCACACGTCGTCCGCCCATGCTCTCTCCCTCGCACGGCAGTCATGTTGGTTCTCAAGCATCTGTGGTTGTGCCATCTGGCTACATTCACCTCGGAATCGGAGCCCTACGTTACAGGGACGAGGCTCCATCGCACGTCGATCACGAGCCTTGATGTGCCGGTGCGGCTGGATCCAAGCATCACTTGGGAGAAGTAATGGATTCCTGCTGGATCAATTATAAAACTAAGCGCTAGTTGTTCCAAATGATTATAAAAGTAAGCTTTTTAATTTTTGCAACCCCAAATTTGAAATTTGTATTGAATGGTAATTGTAAACAATTTTCTGCTAACCCCGTAAAAAAAGCAATTCATTAGTTAACATCCATTCCCCTCCATAAATCCCAGGATATAATATTCTAGATTGTGCAAACAGTTTAATTCTAAGCGCGCGCGCCTGCACACACACACACACATCAAGTCAATTTAAGTTAGGAATCAAGAAATTTAAACTCTGAAACTAAAACGGATGATAAAAATAAATCAAGATCGAGGAGATTTAATTATACTCCCTACGTCTCAAAACATTGCGTGTTATAGATTTTCTGTAAAGTCGACATGTGGACAAAGCTTTTAAAAAAAATATCAATATCAAAAATACCGAAGAAAAAATATCACCATCCAAAATACTAAAGAAAATTTATCAACATCCAAAATATTGAAGAAAAATTATCATTGAGCTCGTATTTTGAGTTGCTTGAGTTGACCCCAATGAGGTGACGATTTGAGCACTGCAGAGATCTGGTACTCCTACTCTCGAAATAGGCTTTTGCCCCGCTTTATAAATAAAGCAACGGTCCACATGATCCAAATTTAAACAACATACAACAGGTAACGGCTGGGGCCACAGCATAAATACGCCCAAGAAAGCATAAGAGACATATAAAGGAAAAGCCACATAGTGGCTACCGCCGAGCGGCCCTACGAGGACGACAGCCGATGCGCCGAGGCCAAAAGCGCATCCATCATCAAGCCGAGGTGATCACGATCACGCTGCCTCGAGAGCGGATGCCAGTGCTGCAAGAAAGTAAGGAATTTGAAGGAGTCAGATGCCTTCTTCGGAAAAACCTTCTCAATCATCATCTTATTCCTAGTCGTTCAAAGAGTCCACGACATTGCCGCAAAAATAAGCCAAAATAGACGGCGATGTCGTGCTGGCTGTATAGCTCGAAGCTGAAGGAACTCCGCGAGATTTAGGGCCTCCCAGTCAAGCCCCAACGCCTCACGGACGAAAGTCCATAATACCCTCACCGTCGTACAAGAGAAGAGAATATGGATCCCAATCTCCGGTACTGCACAGAGAGGGCATATACCATCCCCAGGTCCGTGGCGCTTAAATACCTCTGTCCCCGAGGGGAGACGATCTTGTTGGAACCATGGCTAGCCCTAGCTCTACTTCTCTCTCACGCTGCACCTCTCTCTCTTTCTCTGAACTAGATCAACAGAAGAAGGAGGAAGGAGAAGGAAGAACAAGGACACGGCAAGTTTTCAGGCGCACGTACACCTTTTCTCCTGAGCACGAACTCAGCCCGGCCCGCCAATACACAGAGAAATACATCGTGACTTATAGCTACTCAGTGACGCAGCGCCCACGAAACGAACTTCAGTTAGCTCTACGTGCACGTATGCGCTCTCCTGCCGAGTCTTCCTCCCTCGCGCATGGAGCCACCAACTCCACCACGCGACTCGGTCTCCATGTCTCGCTCCTGCGCTACATTCGCCATGCTCAGCATACTCCGGCCCACGTACAGGACGCGCCCGTACGCGCTCCACGCGGGCGAGCTCCAACCGAACGCCACGGTCACTCTGCTACCGCTGCACTACTAGCTCACGCACACACCCACTCCATGCCACCACGCCACCGTGCCACACATGCACGCACACATGGCATGGCTTGCTGCTAACATTCACGCCCCAAGCCATGACCTTGCACATGTCAGGCTCGTCGTCGACGTCGCGCCATGGCCGTCGCACCGCGCCGCTGTGGCCTCCGCCGCGCAGCACCCCACGTCGCGCGCTCCTAGGCTCGTGTACACAACGCGCACGCACGCAGTAGCCACGCCTGAGTACAGCGCCCCAACGCGGTCACTTCTCCGCCGCCTTCGGCACGCCACCGTGCCGCCGTGCCCTTCGCGCACACTCCCCACGTCCCCGCGCTCCCGGCCCGCGCTCCCGCCGCGCACGTACGCGATCTGCGCAACTAGGTCCAGCGCCTCGACGCGGTCCACGCCCGCGGTCCCGACGCGCCCGACACGTCCGTGCGCACCCATAACACGCACCGGTCGCGCCCGGCTCGCCGCCACACTTATTGCCATGCACCGCTGCGCCGTCAACCGCAGCGCAGTGCCTCCACGGTCGTCGCGCCGAGCTGCCGCGGCCTCTGCGCCACCACGCAGGTCCTCCGCGACCTCCTCGTCTCCACGATCGCCGCTGCTCGTTGCGCGCACGGCATCACCGTGCATGGCCGCGCATCGCAGCCGACGCGTCCATGTCCGCCGCGGACGCCGCCGCAGCAGCCTCCATCTCCGCCGCGCTCGCCGTGCGCGCCGTGGACGCGGCCGCACGCCCCGGCCGCCCCCCGAACCTGTGGCTCTGTATACCAATTGTTGGAACCGTGGCTAGCCCTAGCTCTACCTCTCTCTCACGCGGCACCGCTCTCTCTTTCTCTGAACTAGATCAACGGAAGAAGAAGGAGGAAGGAGAAGGAAGAACAAGGACAAGGCAAGTTTTCAGGCGCACGTACACCTTTTCTCCTCGGTACGAACTCAGCTCGGCCCGCCAATACACAGAGGAATACATCGTGACTTATAGCCATGCGGTGATGCAGCGCCCACGAAACGAACTTCAGCTAGCTCTACGCGCACGTATGCGCTCTCCTGCCGAGTCTTCCGCCCTCGCGCATGGAGCCACCAACTCCACCACGCGACTCGGTCTCCACCTCTCGCTCCTGCGCTACATTCGCCACGCTCAGCATACTCCGGCCCACGCACAGGACGCACCCGTACGCGCTTCACGCGGGCGAGCTCCAACCGAACGCCACGGTCACCCCGCTACCGCTGCACTACTAGCTCACGCACACACCCACTCCATGCCGCCACGCCACCGTGCCACGCACGCACGCACACATGGCATGGCTTGCTGCTAACATCTCGTAGAAGTTGCCAAACAAAAATCTTAATTTTTAATGGGACGGGGGCTTTCCATAGAGGGGCAAGCCAGGGGCTAGTTGCCGGCGGGCAAAGGGCCTGGTATGCCGTGCCCACGGAGAACTCCGCTGTCGGCGTGCGCCGCCATGAAACTGTGTCCGGATAATCCGGGAGCACGAGTGGCAGGGCGGCCCGCAATGTAGTCCAGTCATTATTCTCGATCTGGTACTCCTACGCCCCCTAGAAATCAAGATCTTCTGCTGGCTTGCTTCTAAAGATCGACGGCAAACAGGCTCGCCCGCCGCAAACTGTCGCACACCCGACAATGCCAGGGCGATAAAGACGCCTTGCACAGGCTGATCCGATGTCCATTCGCGACGAAGGTTTGGTACCACGTTTCCTCCCCTACAGCTAGAGCATCTCCACTTGTTTAACCCCCCAGCGCAGTCATTGTTGTGGGCTTGATCAAGGCAGAGCTTGCACTTTGGCGACTAGCACATGTGAACAGTGGGCTAATATTTAAGTACACTGAGTGTGGACGGTGGGGTTGGGTTGGAGTTCGCCTGTGACCTCCATCCTTGTAATTATTTATGAACGTTGTTCTTTCTCATCTTAATGAAAAAGGCATGTAACGCTCTTGCATGCTCTTGAAAAAAAAGGTGAGGGTTTATTAATTTAACTCTATGGTCACATTAGAATTATTTATAAAGTTGGGCCTGAGGTTTGACCTCCAATTAAATTAATAAAAAAATGGTATGGTCAAAGATATGATATCTGAGTATCAAACAAATGGATGGCTAGACAATATACGATGGTATGAATATCTCTAGATTGGACATGTTCGTGGTTGCACGTTAGGTTTGAAGATTGAAACATCCACTTTGGTTCTCATTAGGAACACTAGAATTCCCTGTGAATCAATTCATTTTGGCATGCCAAATGGACCTATCTAGTGCCTTCTCCATTTCATCATTAAAACTGTTAAATTGTGATCCAAATTCTAGTACCGTATTGGACTAGACGTAGTACATACGGTGTGGGCCTTTTGCGTTGGTACCGACGCGTACGAGTACAACTCGTTTACTTGTCCTATAAGGACTTTTATGTGTTGCCCCTTATATATACCCCATGTAGTCGCACCTCAGACGGCCTGTCGTCTCGTGCTTGTAATACTCCTCCTCGTAGTGATTGCGCCTTCGTGCGTCCGTGGTTTTCTCCCAAAAGGGTTTTCACGTAAAAATTCGTGTCTCTTTGTCTCGTTTATTTCTCGTTATTATCTAACAAAAACAAACATATAAGGATGTATTATAATTTGTTAAGACAAAGATCTGATAAAAATCTACCATAATATGTAGCTTATGTAAATATGTAATACAAAACTATAATCATAGTTAGCCATATGCTTTTGAATATAAATCAAATTATATAAATTCTCCTCCGCCATAGACCCGAACTAGCTAAACTGAAGACCTGCAAGCGTGTTGTCCAGTTGGCGATGGAGCTCGCTGTTTTGAAGCTGGTCTTGGAAACTGATTGTCGGGTGGTGGCCGCCAAGCTCACTAACACGCAAAGGGATTCATCCATCTATGGGTTGTTGATTCGGAAGTCAAAGGGTTACTGTTATCGCATGATGATTTTAGGGTTAAGTTGGTTCCGCGTTCTGCCAACTCCACAGCCCATTTGTTAGCTAAGGAAGCTTGCAGGAATAAATTATGCAAACTGGCTTCATATCCCTCCTGATTGTATTTTAGAGATTTAAATTTGTATTTAGCCGATAACTTTGAATAAAGAAGCTGTTGGCGCAGATCCGACGTCAAGTATTTTCCGACGACAGCGACAACCAACGACGAACGACGATAACGAACGAAACTCGCTGACGAACTTGACGATTTACTTTATGCCGAGATGCACCGTAGTACAAAGCTAGCTTGTACTAGCTAGTCTACTCCTGATCGATCTTTCGGCAAGCAACACCAAATCACACACGCGTACACAACGGCGGGCCGCCGGAAAATAAAGGCACGCACATAGTATTTGAATTATTGTCAAAGGCTCATATCGAGCCTTGTCTTTGCTTTATTGATCTCCACGGTTGTGTTTACAAGCCAAGGTACACGCATATATATAGACCCAGCTAGCTATCCAATGTACTACTACTCGGTTGCTAATTCTAGTCCTACTAGGATACATGTACGTAGACGAGTCGAACACAAACCGGGCACCGGGGGAATTAGTCAGATTTAATTCCAACATTCACCCCCTAAACACGACGTCGTCATGTCACAGCTCGGACGCCGATCTTTCTTCGCATCTTCAAGACCTTCTCTCAATCCAAAGCCTTGATTAGAATGTCCACTAGCTGATCATCGGTGCAATTATAGTTGACCTCCGTCTTCCCTTCTTCCACGCAGTTCTTTATATAGTGATACATTATATCAATGTACTTGCTTCTTTCACGCCGCACTGGATTCTCGCGTAGAAATGTCATAGACTCGCTGTCAACGTTGAGCACTACTTGTTCTAGATCTCGATTCATGAGATCACCGTGTAGCCTCCCTAACCACACACCATGACACTCTGCTTCACTTGAAAAGTCGATGTCACCACTTTCTGTCTTTGTGCTATCCATCTTACTATGCTTCCACCAAGGAAATACGGCACGCCCGAGGTACTTTTACGGTCGTCAACAATCCCTTCCTTGTCACTACCACTGTAGCCGAATAGTTTCACCATCTCCTTCTTGCTCAGCTCAAAAAGAGGTTCCATTGAAGCATCAATTAGATTGCAATATTTCATGACATTGTTTTCAAGTACCTTTCTTGTGTATGCCTCCTGACAAATTGTGATCCCATCTGCCCTTTGTTGTACCTCGATCCCGAGATAGTAACTCAAAAGACCAAAATCATCCATCTTGAAAAGCTTCTTTATTTGTAGCTTGAATCTTGTAATCACCTCTTCATCTACTCCAGTTATCAACAGGTCGTCGACGTAGATGCCAACTAGTAGACGATCCCTTCCTTCACCTCTCTTGTACATCGGATGCTCTAGTGGGGTTTTCTCAAATCCAAGAGAAATCAAAATCCGATCAAGTTTGATGCTCCATGCCCGAGAGCTTTGCCGTAGCTCGTACAAGACTTTGTGTAGCTTCAGTACTTTGTGTTTCTCTCCCTCTTTGATGAATCCCGGTGGCTGATTCACATACACATCTCCTTCTAACTCGCCATTCAAAAACGCGGATTTTACATCCATTTGATGTATCTTCCATGATTCCTGAACCGCGAGAGCGATGAGTAATTCCATCGATTCCATCTTTGCAACGGAACACTTCTTCGAAGTCCACACCTTCCTCTTGCACGTACTCTTTGGCTACTAGCATCACTTTGTGCTTCACGGACCCATCGACATCTTTCTTGATCATAAATTCCCACTTGAGATCCATGATTTTTTCATTGTTGGAAAGATCCACAAGCTTCCATGCATTATTGTCGTGGATCGATCTCAACTCTTCTTCGATAGCCTGACGCCAACACTCCTTCGTATTCGCGTCCTCATACCCCACCAATTTCTTGGCGCTTTCTAGACACCGTTGCCCACTCCCTTTCACTTTTACTGGGTCAATTGTCCGAAAAAAATTCTCCGGATATGGGTGTGACACCGGCTGTAGCTGTATGGATGTAGGTGATGGCGTCCTTTCCTCCATTGCCGTCGGAGGCGATGTAGAGTTTTCTGCTATGCACATTTCTTTTGGCAAAGCAAAAATCCCAGCCCAAGGTCCGCGTGTAGTACCTCTTGAGCTGCTAGCATGGTCACCTTGTGCGACTTCTGAAGCTAGGCGTCCTGGCTCACAACCGTGAGGACCTTTTCCTTTTTCTGGACTGATAACGTCGCCACAACAGCTTACAAAGCTGTCTTCCCTTGACTTTTTGTCTGGCCTGCTGAGTGGACTGCTGCTACAGCCAACTTTCGGCCTCCACGCTGCCCCTCGTGCTGCTGATTTGAACCGATGTGAAGCACCATCTTCAGGTCTTTCAAAAATCTTTCTTCTTTTGCTTCCCGAGCTCCTCCTTGTATGGCCCTTCTCTCCCCTCCCTCCCCTCTCCCCATGTGGCGACACCTGCGTCGGGCTCCTCCCGGGCGGCGTCCCTGCACCTTGCGTCTCCACCTCCCACCCCTCCGATGTCCCCCCGGGCTCCGCTCTGGCGTCTCGTGCCGCCCCCATCCGCATTCTGTCCTCCCCTCCTCGCCCTGGCCGCATCTCCCCTCTCCGGGCCATAAGTTTTGGGCGCTGGATCTCGATGGCTCCGGGTCGGATTCTGAGGCTCCTTCTTCTCCTCCCCGCCCTGTCTCGTTGTGTTGTCCTTCTGTGGATGCGACGGCGGGTCGTCGGCGCAAGTTCGTGCCCGGGGGGCGGGGGCGCCCCGTTGGGCCTGCCTTGGAGGTGGATGGGTGAAGTCGCGTTTCGCGGGGTCGCCGGCGTGCGTCGTGTTGGTCCCCTGCTGCGGGCCTGTTGGGCTCCGTTGGGTTGGCTGGGGCTTCGCCGCCTTTGGCGTCTGGCTCTCCGACAGGTCCTCGTGCCTGCTCCGCCTCCCCTGCGGCCTCTGTCGTGCCGGCGGCGTCGGAGTTGGTGCCAACCCTAGATCTGGGATCCGGGGCGGCGCTGGTTCCCCCGCCTGCGGAGCGGACCCCGCCGGGTGTTGCTGGGCCTGCTAGGCCCGTTTCGGTGTTAGCCTTGGCCTCTCTGTCTGATTTCCCCCCCTCCCTTCTTTGGGCTCTGGGCCGCGGGTGGCCCAGGTCCAGCCCATCCTTCCTGTGAGGCCTTTTATCGAGCCGGGTCTGGCTCGGTCGGGGTATTTATGGGTGCGGAGGGGTGCAGTTCCCCCTTTTCTAGGGTTTCCGGTCTCCTCCTTAGATCTATCTCGTCACCGTCTCCCCATTCGGCGCTTCGCCAGATCTCCTCCTCCCCCTCCCCTCTTCCTCTCCTTTGCGGCGGTGGCTGCGATGGACCGCTCCCGTGCATCCTCCAGTGAGGCGGTCTCCGGCCAGAAGCGCGGGCGCGATGGCTCCGGCGATGCGGCCGCAGATCTGGAGTACGAGGCGGCGCTCCGTGCTAAGCTTCAGGCCTCCCTCGCCCCGGAGGCGGGGTCGGCGGCGGCTTCGGCTGGTGTGTCTCCCCGCGCCCCTGGGTCGGGCCCATCTGCGCCTCCCCCCCCCCCCCCCCCCCCCCCCCGCGGTCTGGTGCCCCGTCGGCCGCGGTCGATCCCTGGGAGCTGGCAGCGGCGGCCAGTCGGGCGGGCTCGTCGGGGCCTTCCCAGGCGTCCCCCCCGGGGAGTAGCGGTGCACCGTTGCGGGCTCCGGTGGTGGCTGGGGGTGGCCCGTCTCGCTTCGTCCCCCGTGGGGCGTCGGGGGCCCCGGTCCGCCGCCCTGTTGGCCCTGCTGCCGGGCGGGGGGCTGGCTTTGGTCCTGTTTCGTCTGGTGATGGCATCCTCCCTCCTCCTCCTCGTGGATCTGGTCACAACCCTCCCCAATCCCAAGTCTCCAACTCCATCCTCACCTGCTTCGCCTGTCACCACCCAGGGCATTTCCAATCACGTTGTGAACCCCCCCCCTTCTGTCTCATCTGTAGAGAAGATGGTCATCTCACGGTGGATTGCCAGAATCGTGTCAAGCCCCCCGCTTTCGTTCACTATGGCACCGGCCTCCCAGGGTGTTCTTTCTTTGCTTTAGACAAAGGGATCCCAGAGGCAGCCCATATTCAATCGCTTTCCAATGTCAGCATTATTTCTGTCCAGGCTAAACGCATTTCTTCCTAGACCCTTCTGGATGAACTTCAGTTATGGGATGAGGGCGGTTGGGATTGGCAAATTCGCCAACTTTCTGAGTTTGATTTTGCTGCGACTTTTTCCTCCAAAGAGAGCCTCTGAATGATCTCCTCTTGCACTAGCTTCACGCTACCTCTAAATCAACTTGTAGTCTCGGTCAAAGCCGCGTCCAACGGGTCTAAGGCGATTTCTGCTCTGTCTGATGTGTGGGTTCTGGTCGAAGATGTCCCTCCTAGCATGCGCACCACAGCGTTCCTCATGGCTTTCGGGGTGCTCATCGGGAAACCTATCGAAGTGGATCAAGCCTCTTTGGCCATTCTGGGGTCGGCCCGGCTTCGGGTCTGGTGTGTTGATCCCATGTGCATTCGCGGCTCCATTGATGTATTTCCTGCGGCTGGTGGCTTTCGGCTCCGGGTGCGGGTGGAGGGGGCCTCGGGCCCGGTGTCGCCTCCTCCTCCTCCTCCTCCCCCCCCCCGGCCTCTGGAAATGGTGATAAAAGCAAAGATGGGGATGGATGCCCTCACGACTCCATGCATGGGACTGATCCTCGGTTCACTCAGTCGGAGTGGGATGGGCTTTCTCCTGAAGATCAAGATTTTCTAAAGGATAATGCGCCGGCTGGTCGGGGGCCCCAGGATGCGGCGCCTGGCTTGGGCGGAGGGGATGCGGCTTCGGGTGGGGCTAAGGGCACACCTTTCTCGGCTGTGTGCTCCAACCTCCCTGCCCGTCCCTCTTCTCCCTCCTTGTCTGGCATTGAAGACCTCCCCCCGGCTGGCCCTGCTGTGTCCAAGAAGAAGAAGAAGTCCTCTGTCAAGAAATATTCCGCCAAGAGCCGTGCTTCAGGTGACTCGAGGCAGTCCGCGGCTGGGCTCTGCCGTAGGCTTGATGCTGATATGGGTGCGGCTTTGGGCCCGTCCTCTGCTGCGGCTTCCCCCAGTCGTGCTCGTCCTGTGCCTGTGCGCTCGCCTGCGTCCACGGCCCTCAAGAGCGGCCGCGTCTCCAACTGCGGTGAGCGGGTGGTCGATCGGGCGGCTCGGCGTGCTGCGGCTCGGGATCTGCCCCCTTCAGGTTCGTCCCCAACCCCTTCCCCCTCCCTCCCCACGGTTGTCTCCCCTGTGCGTTTAGTTCTTCCTTCACAATCTGATGATCACTTGCTCAAAATTCTAGATGATGTTGGTATTTGCTTAGATTCTAGCCTGGGTTCCCCTTCGTTGATTTTTGGTGTTATTAGGGCAAATGAGGTAGCCCATGATGATATTGCAAAGGCCAAGGAGGCTCGGGTGGGTTCGGCTGCCCCACCGGTTGTGGCCGGTGGGGACGAGGGGGGAGATGACAGGTGTCAAACTCCCCCGGTGTCTTCTATTCGTGTGGCAAGGAAGCGTGCTAAATCCTGCATGGCGCCGAGAAGGTCAAGTCTCCGTATCAAAAACCTATGTTTTAGATGAAGGCCTTAATTTGGAATATTCGTGGTTTCGGCGCTAGGGGGCGCAGGGACCAACTTAAAGACCTAGTCCGATCTGAAAACGTAGACTTTATTGGCCTTGTTGAGACTATCAAATCTTCCTTTTCCTCGAGTGACCTATCGGCCATTGCTGGGATAGACAGATTTCATTGGAATTATGTGGCCTCGGCTGGGCTCTCCGGTGGTCTTTTGCTTGGTGCCAAAAAAGATACTTTCGACTTTGTGGCTTTCGACCATGGCATTTTTTGGGCTAGTATGGTGGTTTCCCTTCGATCCCTCAATTCCTTGTTGGAAATCATGGTGGTTTATGGTCCAGCTGACCACGCGATGTCTTATGCCTTCTTCGACGAGATTAGTATTAAAATTGAATCCTGTCAGCTACCCCTCCTGATCGGGGGCGATTTTAATTTGCTTCGTTTCCCTTCTGACAAGAGCTCGTCTAACTTCTCCTGGCCCCTGGCTGATGCTTTTAATGCTTTTATTAGGGACACGGCTATTCGGGAGATTCCTAGGGTTGGAGCCCGTTTCACCTGGTCTAACCATCAAACTCCCCCAATTCGTTCTGTTCTTGATAGGGTTTTTGTTTGCTCTAGGTGGGACTCTCTATTCCCCCGTGTCAGTCTTAGAGCTCTGGCTTGTGTTGGCTCTGATCACACCCCTTTGATTCTAGATGATGGTTCGCCCAGTTGGTTTCCCGAGATTCCAATTTGATGCTTCATGGCTCCAAGTGGAAGGTTTTAACGAGTTGGTGGCTCAAAAGATTCTGACTTTCCTCTCCTCTATTCGACACTCTTTTGGCCCCATGGATGACTGGCATCAATGCTCCTATTTTTTGCGTAGATTCCTTAGAGGTTGGTCTAAAAACCATTACGCTGAGTCTAGGCATGACAAAGCTAGGTTGGTTGCTCAAATTGGCGTTTTAGATGATCGCGCCGATAGCTCTGGGTTGTCCTCGACTGAATGGCAAACTCGGTATGGTTTAGAAGAGGCGCTGCTGGGCATTCATAGGCAAGAGGAAGTGTACTGGAAACAGCGTGGTACTATCAACTGGACCTTAAAGGGTGACTCTCCTACGTCCTATTTCTTTGCGATTGCTAACGGCAGACGCCGGAGATGCATTATTGATAGCCTTACGATCGACGACGTCAGGGTCTCTGACCCCTCGGTGATTATGCGTCATGTGGTTGATTTTTTCTCTAACCTCCTAGCTGTTAAACCCGTTCTAGGCTTTAATTTGGCCTCTCCCTTTTGGTCTCCTCTGGACCAGCTTTCGGTCGCTGACAATGAGAGTTTGCTGATCCCCCCCCCCCACGAAAGAGGAAATTTTTTAGACGATCCGTTCTGCCAACCTGAATGCGGCTTCTGGGCCTGACGGCTTTTCCATTCCTTTCTTCCGGCAATTCTGGCCTCAGCTAAAGGGCCTAATTATGGCTATATCTCAAGGTTTTTGGTTGGCGACTGTTGACATCTCGAGACTTAACTACACAGTTCTCACCCTCATTCCTAAAGTTAAAGGCGCTGACTTGATCTCCCAATTTAGACCCATTGCTTTGATTAACAATTTTGCTAAGATTCCTGCCAAGGGGATGGCTACTAGAATTTCCTCAATCGCCCATCGAGTTATTAGCCCTTTCCAATCCGCGTTCATTAAGGGGAGATTCATTCTGGATGGGGTGCTTTGCCTTCATGAGATAATTCATGACCTTCACTGTAAGAACACCAAGGTTGTGGTCCATAAACTTGATTTCGAAAAGGCGTATGACTCAGTCAGCTGGGGTTTTCTTCGCCAAGTTCTGTTGGCCAAGGGCTTCGATGGTGCGGTGGTCCACCATCTGATGCAACTTGTCACTGGTGGGCACACGGCGGTGGCTGTCAATGGCCAGACCAGTAATTTCTTTGCCAACGGTAGGGGCCTGAGGCAAGGAGATTCGGCGTCCCCCTTGCTTTTCAATTTTGTGGCTGATGCTTTATCTCACATTCTGTCTCGCGCTACGGCTGCTGGTCACATCTCGCCGGTTAGCTCCCATCTTATTCCTAATGGCATCTCTCACCTTCAGTACGCGGATGACACCATCATTTTGGTTGAACTTAATGATAACTCCATCACGAATCTGAAATTTCTTCTTCTCTGCTTTGAAGCCTTGTCGGGCCTTAAAATCAATTTTTCTAAGAGCGAGGTCATTGTGACTGGAGTATCTGCCTCAGAAGCGCAGAGGGTCGCCCATCTCTTGAATTGCTCGCTAGGATCCTTTCCTCTCAAATACTTGGGCTTACCTATCTCCCCGCTTAAGCTTTTGGCCAAAGAGTTTGCTCCGGCTGTTACTAAAGTTGGCAATAGAGTTTTGCCGTGGCGAGGTCGCTATAATTCTCAGGCGGGCAAGGTCGCCCTTACCAACTCCTGCCTTTCCTCTCTCCCGATGTTTCTAATGGGCTTCTATCTTCTGTCTGAAGGGACACACGCGGGCTTCGACAAGCACAGGGGTGCCTTTTACTGGAATTCCTCCGATAACAAACGCAAATATAGGATGGTCAAGTGGGACCTCATTTGTAGACCTAAGCACAAGGGGGGCCTTGGCATCATTAACACTAGAATCATGAATAAGTGCCTCTTGTTAAAATGGTGGTGGAAGATTATGTCCCTTGATGAACGTCCTGCTTGGCTTAACCTTCTCAAAGCTAAATATTTTCCCTTCTCGAGTCCTATGTTCGCTTCCTCTTCTGGTGGCTCTCAATTTTGGCGCCAGCTCATTAGTATTAGACCGATCTTCCGGTCCCTGGTGAAATTCGTTGTCCGTAATGGCAAATCTACGCGTTTTTGGTTAGATTGGTGGGTTGGGGACTCTACTCTTGCGGTGGCTTACCCGACTTTGTTTTCGTTTTGTGCTAACCCTGAGATCTCTATCTCTGAGCTCTCGGCTCAGGGTTGGGTTTTAGATTTCCGGCGCTCTCTTTCCCCTGCGGAGTTGGAAGATTGGCAACGCCTTACTGCCTGCTTTCCCTTGCTCTCGGAGGAAGAGGACTCCGTTTTTTGGCCCCACTCCCCTTCGGGGCGTTTTTCTGTTAAGTCGGCGTACTCACATCTCATCGCTGGTGTTCGCACTGACAAGTTTAAACTTATTTGGTCTGCCCGCATACCTCCTAAGATCAAAATCTTCCTTTGGAAAGCTCTTCGTCGCGAACTTCCTGCGGCTGACCAGATTAAAAAGAGGAATGGGCCGGGTTCTGATAGTTGTCATCTGTGTGGCGCCCTAGAGGATACAGAACATATCTTCTTCCAGTGCTCTTTGGCTAAATTCATTTGGAGTTCCATTAGACTTTGGCTTCATGTTCCTTGGAACCCTTCCTCTTTTGCGATCTTCGGCGATGTATCAATTCTCTAGCAGGCCGGTCTAAGCGGGTTTTCATGATGGGCTGGGCAGCGATCTGTTGGGCGCTTTAGACTATTAGAAACAAGTTCACTGTTGAACATATTTTCCCGGCTAACCCTGTGAGTTGCGTATTTAAAGCTAATGTCTTTTTGCAGCAGTGGAGATCATTGACTAAGGATGGGGACCTTGAGGCGTTCGACGATATGCTATCCAAAATGAAATCTACGGCTTCTTCTCTACTGCGGCGGTCCAAGAGGACGGTTTCTTAGTGTTTCGATTGCTCGTTTGGCTGGTCTGCGTGTCATGATAGGTTGGATGCCTTGTACCCATACTTTCTAGTCGTACTGTGTTAAACTTATGTGGTTCCCTTCTGGTGGTTGTGACTCTGCCTGGTGGCTTTATCTATAAAGTCAGGCTCTCGTCTTTTATCTATAAAAAAAATCTTCAGGTCTTTCTACAGCAACGCTTAGGTTGCATTTTGCGCCCGTTCCTGAGCTGCATGCAACGCTACCGTGCCCTTCGCCTTCGAGCCACGACGTGTTCTCAGCTCCATGTTTCTTCATGCTTGTGCTAGAGCTCATCAACGAGGATCCACTCGATACTTCCGTATCCATCCTCACGCTCATGCTAGAAAACGTACCACCAGTGTCATTACTTTCGACACAAATTTCAACATAACTTTTCGTTCTCTATCATCGACACAACATTCGGAATCACCCCTCACGTCTGTAGCATCGACACGAGTTTCCGAACCACGATCTTGAGAGCGAACTTTTTCTTCACGGAGCTCGACAATTTCTTTAACCGACGCTTGAAAAACTGGATCCTCCTCGTCCACGAGTTCACACATCAACATCATGTCACCTTCATCTCCTAGCTGGTCCATGAGCGCCTTCTCCTTCGCGGGATTCTTACACTCCGACTTGAAGTGTCCGAGCAGATTACAGTTGTGGCAGCGGATCTTCCTCTTGTCGAACTTTTTCTTCCTTGGCTTCTCCGACTCTTCGTCAGTGTCCTTTGCGGGACAGTACTTTCCGCCGCTACCAGACGCCTTGTCGAAATTGTTCTCCTTGGAAACCAATGCCTGCCACTGAGCACGCGTTAGCATCAGGTACTCATCCTGTTTTGCATCACCGTAACTCAGCTTCATCGCCTCGTCAAGGGCCTTGAAGCGACCAACCAGATCATCCAAAGTGAGAGTCTTGAGATCAACACATTGCTCGATTGTTGACACAATCAACATGTAGCGCGGTGGAGCGGCACATAGGAAATGGCGGACCACAGAGATGTCCTCCAACTTCTCTCCGAGACCATGAATCCCGTTTACCATCGAAGCAACCCTCGCCGCGAAGGCCTCCACCGTCTCATCTTCTCCCATCCTCAGATTCTCATAACTTTTCAGCAAAGTTCGCCTCGCGCACATGTGAGTGCCCTAGATGCAACGTCTTGAGAGTGTCCCACGCCTCCTTCGCTGATGTCTTCGAGATAAGATGCTGTTGCACGTCCACCGGCATCACCGAGTAGATGGCCATGATAGCCTGGTGATCCTTCCGATACAAGGCACCACCCTTCAGGTACTCCTCACTGCCGGGGTCGACGGCTTCCCAGAGCTCATTGGCCTCGAGCGCCCACTCCATCATGGTCGCCCACACCACGAAGTTCCCACGGTCGAATCGTGGATACTCTGATCTCGCCGGGGCAGCAATTACTTTAGCCGCACCGGAGTAATTCGCCGACTGCTTGGCCTTCTCATCGTCCGACATGATCCCCCATTACTAGAAGATCAACCTTGCTCTGATATCAATTGTTGGCCCAGATCTGACGCTGAGTACTTTCCGACGACGGCGACAACCGACGATGAACGATGATAACGAACGAAGCTCGTTGACGAACTCGACGAATTACTTTACGCCGAGACGCACCGTAGTACAAAGCTAGCTTGTACTAGCTAGTCTGCTCCTGATCAATCTTTCGACAAGCAACACCAAATCACACACGCGTACACAACGGTGGGCCGCCGGAAAATAAACGCACGCACGTAGTAATTGGATTATTGCCAAAGGCTCATATCGAGCCTTGTCTTTGCTTTATTGATCTCCACGCTTGTGTTTACAAGCCAAGGTACACGCATATATAGAGAACCAGCTAGCTATCCAATGTACTACTACTCGGTTGCTAATTCTAGTCCTACTAGGATACATGTACGTAGACGAGTCGGACACAAACCGGCCACCGGGGAAATTAGTCGGGTTTAATTCCAACAGAAGCAACACTTTTGGCTGTCAAAAAAATCAACACTTTCAACTTCAAAGTATTACATAAATTCTATATCATAGAAAGTATATATTAACAAAGTAACTGTTTATCAAATCCTTGTGCCAACTATGACAAGGAGACTAGTACTTGTATGAATTAGGCATGCAGTTAGTCAAAAGTATCTAATGTTTCGTTTTACTATCCAGTGAGAGGATACTTAAAGAAACTCTAGCAGCGTCTGTATAGTCTCGATCGCTATAATAGCCGTCAATATAGTGATTTTGGTTAGAAATGGCACTTTAATAGAGTCGTCATATAACTCTCGCTCGTTATAGTTTATGGAGTTCGCTCCATAAACGACCTCGCAGCCTCCATATGTTGAGGCTAGGGTGGTCCACTATGGAGCAACAGATTTGGGCCCCAGTTCCCGCTGTCGCAGATGAATAGCCGGCCTAGGACAACGCCGCTGAGGCGCATTGCCAACCCAAGCATTCCAACATTGCCACATCCTACACCGGTGGTGGCGGTGACTGTGGGGGCACCCATGGCCATGGCTATGGGGCTGGTTGTGGTAATGGCCGTGGTGGTGGCAATTGAGGTGGAGGTGACTGTGGCCCCAACAAGTTTAACTAATTAGTGTGTAATTTAACTAATTATCAAGTGTTGTATGAATCTAAGTCGCAAGGCGACTAATTTTTCTTTCCACATCTATGAATAAAATCGATATTTATGAACCTATTTTATGAGTTCAATGAGTTCGTCTGAATATTTCAGAGAAGAATATGTGCTCCAGTATCATATGGGTCCTACTTACGGGACAGATATAAAACTCACATTACGACAATTCTGTATTTGTGTTTTCGCTCAACGGTCTCCATATATCTGTGAGCAAGTACAATAGTGGGCTATAAGCCCGTTTACATGACACTTTTTTTTAAACGTTTACAGGACACTTTTGCCTATGTAGAGAGAGACAAGAAAAAAGTAAAGAAGTGGGCTCTCATGCAAGAGCCAGCCTCTGCACATGCTCCTAGAGAAAAGCATTTAATAATAAAAAAGAGATAGAGATTGCAATATTTTTGTTGATAGCTTATCGGGCTGGCCACTTGGTAATAAGAAGAGATAAAGAGAAAATAAAAAAAAATTATGAACTTATAGCCAACTCTACTGTATGAGTAATTAATATTGCTAACAATTGATGACATGACAAGTGCATATAGCCAACAACTGGCTGTATTATTTATATGAAACATGTGTTATATGTGATGTAAAGGCTGCCGATGTAGCGAAATGTGGTAGAATCGCTTTTACTCTTGCACTTAAAGGCGGCTAGCTCATCTTAAGAAAAAGAAGAGAAAGGCAGCTAGCTGGCAGAGCCAGAACTGGTCCTAGTCAACTATGGATGGATAAATATCGTATGTGGCAATTTTGACTATTTTGACCTGTGGACGAAATCAATTCACAAAATGAACTGCCCGTGAAACTATTTCAAAGCACTGACCCTTTTGTGTAGCGCCCGCCACGCAGGCGCCACACCCTACGGTGCAGCGCCTAGCTCGCGGGCGTTGCACGCCAGTCCACCGTGGCGGTCCTTGGGCCCGCACCCAGCAGTGCAGCGCCTCCTAGCTAGGCGCCACACATGTAATGTGCAGCGCCTAGCGTTCGGGCGCTGCACTGTGACTTATCCAGCGGCTGGGCCCCCCTCCCCCCCCCTCCCCCACCCCACACACCCCAATCCGAGCTTTGCCCCCTCTCCCACTCTCTCCCCCTCTCAAATCCTCTCCCAAAACTTGCAAATTTGAAGAATTTGTCCGTGGATTTCGAAGTCATACCCTCCCTGAAGGTAATCTTCTCCGATCCCTTGTTTTGATCCAAGTAATGCTAGTTTGGGAAACCCTAGTTTTGTTTGGATCTAGAGATTTGCATGGAGATGTGAGATCTTTGTTTGCCAATTTCCTATGATTAGGCTTTGTTAGTATGTTAGGGTTATTCTTATGGGTGTTCTTATGTTGGTGCTAGGGTTATGGTTAGGGTTATTGTTAGGGTTATGGTTAGGTTTAGGGTTATGGTTAGGGTTAGGGTTAGGGTTAGGGTTAGGGTTGTTGTTTGATATATATGTATTAGGGTTTGTATTCCGTGTTAATCCTTAAATTAGTACTCGTGGAAGCAATGTTACGATGTGTTGTTTGAATGCTTATAGGGATGGGAAGAACATGTGTGTTTGTTCATCATGGGGACAAAGACGCCTTCTTGAAAGGCAATATTGAACCGGATCCGGATGAGGTAGATATGTTGTTTGATAGTAGTCCTAGCTATGCGGAGCTCTTGCAACAAGTGAGGAAAGATTTGAATTGGATGGACCCTAGTGATATCGTTGAGTTGGAGGGAAGGCATAATGTAGGTTTTGGAATGCACATCCGTTGGAAGACAATGCGTATCAACTCGGAGCAACATTGGGTTGCATACAAGGAAACGGTGGCCGATTCACTTGACAAGGCTCTTGAGTTATTTGCAACGAAGAAGGTTGATTCAAATTTGCATTTGGACTTGAACCGGAAACCCTCCCCTTTGGTTGCTAGTAGCCCCCCACCCTTGAAGCGAGATGAAATTGTTGAACCTCTTTTGACGCAAGAAGTGAGGCCAACATTGAGCCCGTTTACAAACAACCAAGATGAAGCTTTGCAAGAGGACAATGATGAGTATGCAGACGATGACAATGAAGTTGATATCCATGACAACATGTGGGTGATCTTGACAAATATCATTTGCAAGAGACAATGGACCATTCCATCCCTTTTTCCCGTGCATATGCATCGGATTCGGATGACGAAGGTCCTGATGAACAAGTTGATGAGGAGGGGTTCACGGTGAAGGAGGCTGAAGCTTTCGAGAAGGTATTCGGTCGGGATCACAAGACACCATTGTTCAAGGATGTTAGTCTCGCGGATGAAGACGTTGTGGATGGTGGCAAATCTATATCTCTTGGGGTTAGGCCAAGCTCTCACCGTGATTTGGGAGATGACAAGAACCGGATTGGTAAAGGGAGTAAGTTCGAAACCTTCTTGGAATTGAAGATGTGGCTCGACAACTACTCGGTTACGCATTATCGTCCACACAAGGTGGTGCATTCGGACATCAATGTGCGCTACACGGTTGCATGTGCATGTGAAGATGAAATATGTCCGTGGATTGTGCATGCAAGACCATGGAAAGGAGGTCCCGCTTGGCACGTAGTGAGTTGTGTGCCAACTCACATGTGCCGAGGCAAAAGGGTGGATGGCAAGATTGTGTCCCAAGACCACAGACAACTCACGTCTGAGTTCATCGCTTACAGGCTCTCCAACTCAATATCCACACTTCCAACAATGAGCGTCCAACATGTCATTGACCTTGTGAAAGCCATATTTCATTACAAGGTGAAGTACGGCAAGGCATGGAAGGCGAAGCAAGCCGCATTTAAGATGTTGTATGGTACTTGGAAGGAAGCATACAACCGAATCCCTAGGTTGTTGTTAGCCATGGCCGCCACAAACCCGGGCATGGTTCATGTTGTCGAGCCTCATGGGCACCAAACAACGGTTTATGAAGGAAAGAAAGTACGAGTATTTGGCCGTGAATTTTGGGCGTTCGAGCAATGCGTGAGGGCTTTCGAACACTGTAGGCCGGTCATCTCCATTGATGGCACGTTCTTGACCGGACAATACAAGGGCACCTTGTTGGTTGCGATAGCAAGTGATGCCAATAACCGGGTGTTGCCATTGGCATTTGCTTTGGTTGAGGCGGAGAACAATGACAACTGGGAGTGGTTTATGCGTCTTTTGAGGACGAAGGTGTTACCCGCTCAAAGGAAAATTTGTGTCATATCGGATCGGCATGCAGGAATTCTTAACGCAGTGGAGATTGACATTCCCGGGCATGCTCCATTGCACCATCGATGGTGCATGAGGCACTTTTGTTCGAACTTCTATAGGGCATGTGGCCTTAAGGAGTTGGCCGATGATCTTCAAGATTGTTGTCTTGCTTTCTCCGAGAAGCGGTTCGCCACTTTGTTGAACAAATTGCTCGCACACAAAAAACTTGATCACGGGGGTCAAGACTTTATGAATAGGCACATTCCCCACCGGAACAAGTGGGCACGTGCTTTTGATGAAGATGGCCGAAGATACGGTCAAATGACAAGCAATATGGCCGAATGCTTCAATAGGGTGCTCAAAGGTGCACGTGGATTACCTGTGACGGCAATAGTTCAATACACATTTGACAAGATGAATGCGTACTTTCTAAAGTACTCAATGGAAACTGATGCACAGATGGCGGGTGAGAACCCGCGCAAGTACAAGTACAAGTTCCCACCCAAGGTTGATGAATGGTTAGAATTTCAATCACGAAAGGCGGACTCAGAAGAAGCTATATTATATGACAATGAAGAGTGGAAGTATGAAGTGAAAGAGCCAGGAGGAACCACAAACGATGGCCGGCAACATGGAGGTCGGGCTTTCAAGGTGTCGTTAACACAATGTGATTGCTCTTGCGGGAGGCCATTGTTGCTTCATCTCCCATGCTCACATTTGTATACCACCGGTCGCGTTAGAAATGTGGACATCAATCACCCACGCACCGTGAGGGAGTTGGAGTTCTCAATCATGACGGTCAAGAAAACATGGGCTCCCCGCTTTCACCCATACTTTGACCAATCACAATGGCCGGAGTACCATGGAGTTCAACTATGGCCGGATCCGGAGTTGAAGGTTGTTAAACGTGGTAGACGTAAAACAAAGCGTTTTAGAGGCGACATGGACGGATGGGGCCATGGTGGCCGCCGCGAAGCGAGAAACGATCAATTCCAAGAGCCTCGTGAGAGCTCCCGTTGTGGGGAATGCAAAGGTCATGGCCACAACAAAAGAAAATGTAGGAAACCAAGGAAAAGGTCCAAGAAAAATGATGCAAGCACTAGCCAACAAGTGCCAAGGCAACCAAGTGGGAGCCAACCTAGTGGTAGCCAACAAGTGCCAAAGCAACCAAGTGGGAGCCAACCTAGTGGTAGCCACCAAGTGCCAAGGCAACCAAGTGGGAGCCAACCTAGTTGTAGCCAACAAGTGCCAAGGCAACCAAGTGGGAGCCAACCTAGTGGTAGCCAACAAGTGCCAAGGCAACCAAGTGGGAGCCAACCTAGTGGTAGCCAACAAGTGCCAAGGCAACCAAGTGGGAGCCAACCTAGTGGTAGCCAACAAGTGCCAAGGCAACCAAGTGGGAGCCAACCTAGTGATAGCCACCAAGTGCCAAGCCAACCTAGTTGTAGCCAACAAGTGCCTAGCCAACCAAGTGGTAGCCAACAAGTGCCAAGCCAACCAAGTGTTAGTCAAAGAGGATCTAGGCAACAAAGAGGTCGGCAACTAGGACTTACAAGAGGCCGTGGTGGTGGTAGTCTAGGCCGTGGTGGTGGTCTTGGCCGTGGTGATGGTCTTGGCCTTGGTGATGGACTTGGCCGTGGTGATGGACAAGGGCAAGGTCGTTATAGAGGAATGTTTGGATACCTCGATGGACCATTTCCGTATGTTTCTCACTAACTATAATGTTTCAAATGTTCTTGTTTTCCATATGTTATTTTTTTTCATATGTTCCATTTGTTTGTATTGTCTTTACTAACCATTATGTTTCACTCATTGTAGGTATGGCGGCTTCCCAACCCAACAAACCAACAATGAAGGAGGATGGCGAAGATGAGATGGCGGGATGGTAGGAGAAGGCTGCGAAGAAGCTTAGAGAGGAGGATGCAGCCAAGCTAAAGAAGAAAAAGGAAGAGGAGCTTGAGGAGAAGAGGAAGGAAGAAGAGAGAGCGTCAAATGCGATGCGCGCTAGGGAGCAAGCATTGGTGAGGAAATGTGAGGAGGCACAGAAGAAGCATCTAAAGGATTTTGAAGAAGGAACCATAAAGCTTTGGGCAATTGCAGCTGAAAAAAAAGAGAGGGAGGAAAAGATATTCATGGAGAGGGTGGTTAAGGAGGCCCACCTCATAAGGAAAAGGGAGGAGGAAGAGGAAGAAGAGAAGAAGAAGAAGAAGAAGAAGGGAAAGGGGCCTTGCTCTACGCAATAGAGCTATGTCATGAACTACTATCTCTCCTCTTCGATTTGGTTGTGAACTACTATGTGTCATGAACTACTATCTCTCCTCTTTGATTTGGTTGTGATCTACTATGTGTCATGAAGTACTATGTATTATGAATTAGTATGTGTCGTGAAGTACTATGTGTCGTGAAGTACTATGTGTCACAGTTCTTTGCTTGCTATGTGTCGTGAGCTACTATCTCTCCTCATCGGAATATGTGTGCGTGTGCCAAAAATTTGCTAAGTACAGGTGCAACGCCCAGCTGCTGGGCGTTGCACTGTACAGTGTGGCGCCTCGGTGCTAGGCGCTGCACTGGCTGTAGCTTGCAACCAGAGTGTTTGCTCTCTGGTTAGCTCAGTCCATGTGTGCAACGCCTCGGCTCTAGGCGTCACACTGTATAGTGCAGCGCCCAGCAGCTAGGCGTTGCACTGTAGAGTGTGGCGCCTCGGTGCTAGGCGCTGCAGTGGCTGTAGCTTGCAAACAGAATCATTATCAGGTAGAGATGAGGAAGGGAGAGGAGGACTTGGTGCACCCAGAGGGTGATTGTCATGGTTCAGAGTTCAATGTGGTTGAGCAGGGAGTTGAGGTCACCCTCGAGGATCCAGACCAGTTCAAACATGTCGAGACTGCCAATGTGAATGATCAAGATGAGGGCTTTAATGGTGAAGCTAATGAAGATCAAGTTCAACATTATGAAGACAACAAGTGCAACATAGAGGACCAAGTTCAACATTGCTAAGACATCAACTCCAAGTTCAACATAGAGCTAGTTCCTAAGACATACAAATAAAGGACTATGGCTGGTTCCTAAGAAGAGCTAGTTCCTTGAGCGCTTTTTGGCTGCTCCCCCCCTCTTGCTGGCTAACTTCTTGACCTTCCTAGGAAGAGGAACACGCTCCCGCTCCGGCTCCGGTTCCTCCACGTCATCGACATCGTCATCCAAATAGTCATCCAAAGCCGCCATCCGCGAGGTGCCGACCGTCCTTTTGCCTCTTTCGGTGAAGTCTTCAGGTGTGTACTTGTTGATTCCCTTTCTAGGCTTTAGTACGTATGCAGACCTAACCTGGTACGCCCCCAAGGTCATATCATCAGCAGCAACCTATGCATCAACAAAAGATATGGAAAGACCGTGTGTGAGGATATAGTTAGCAATGCATCAACAATTGGATATATATGCTCATGCCATACCTCTTGAGTGACCACACCCACATCCTCATCCTCCAAATGATCACCATGGCTCTGGACCGAAGCGGGATCTGATGGTGTCGCCGACCTAGACCGTTCTGGTGATACATACTCGGGGTCACGACAACCAAAAAGGTTTGATAGCCGCCTTAACTTTTGGCCCTGGCGCTGCAACATGTACAAGTGAATGAGACATCGAACGTAGCAACACATGTTAAGTGCTATTTTGAAGGAGATGTGAACCTTGATGAATGCTCGAAGTGCACCTTCTCCATCGCTTTTGCCAGCCGGGGTTGTTTCAAGAATAGTCTCGGTCTCATCAGCTGCTTTCTTGATCTGGGCACGCTATGAACAGAAATGGTATTAACGTGTTAGGCAAGCGAAGATGTGAATAGTGTGAATGAAAAGCAAAGAGGGCAAATACCACAAAGTTCATCATTGGAGCTGAAGGGATCACTGAGTTGCCTTTTCTGACTAATGTGTTGTACTGGTGTTGGGCTACCTCATCAAAAACAGTGGGTTCTTCCAAAATCTCCTCAGCATACGCTGGCTTGCATACCTCCACACGGGTACTTGCAAGAAACCATGTGAGATAGTTGTTGAACACTACAGGGCAGTGCTCACGAAGCTGGACTCCTTTTCCAGCCCTAGCTTGCTCCACACTAAGCGCAAACTGTACGACATACTTTCTGTGATGCTTGGCCCAATCCTTAATCTTCCGCTGCCTTTTCCTATCCAACCTGCAAGTTAGAAACATAATATTAGTAGCATCGAAACCGCCGAGAAGCTGCTAAGTACTCAAGGTTAATTATATCTTATGCGTGTAGCAACTTGTCCGTGTCCTCCCACTCCGGCGGATGTGCCTGGAACAAACCAAACTGACGGCGCACTCGATGTGGGAGGTGAAGCTCAACCGCCCAGTTGCATATGAGTGGGGACCGCATATGCCAGAGATCCCTATCCCTAGTGCACATCGGATTCAGCCTGAACTCTAAAGGGTCACCAAAACTATCTCCTGTTCCATACGGCTCCCATATCACCTGCAAAATGGGATAGAATGCAAAATTGATATCGAGTTGCAATAGAAGCATCATAATCACTTATGCCATGTCAATTCACCTGCTCAGGCGTGATCGCGTCAAGCTCACTCTGGTACAACTTGTACATGACCGAGGGATCATCTGTCGTCTCATTTATCACATCCCACTTGTAAGCCCAAGTGGGTAGCCGTAGTAGGTCGCCTTTGTCGTCCCAATCATCGTACTTCACCTTCTTCGGACGTCCAACCGGCAAACGCTCCCAGCTCCATATGGAAAGTGCGAGCAAACAACCACCAATACCCCCAGATGACCTACAACAGGCTTCGTCCAACTGCACATAAAAGAGAACATGGTTCAATTAAGAGTAAGATCGCATTCATAATGTAGCAATGAAGTGAAAAAGAAACAACTTCATACCTGTCTATACAAGTAAGCCAGTGTCGCCGAACCCCAACTCCATTTGCTATCGAAGACGGTCAACGCCTTCAGCCACATCCATGGAGCATTCTTGCCTGTGCCATCAGCAAACATAGTCCTGGATATCACATACCACATGTAGACACGAGCATATATCTTGACCGTGTCCTCATCAGCTTCCGGTGGGCAAGTACCAAAGTGCTCAGTAATCCACGTGAAAGTAGCACCGGCTGCGACTCTTTCCTTCTTCTTGTTTTCTGCTGCTGGTTCCGGAGGCTCCGGAGGAACCATACCGATAAGGGCATGCATCTGCGCGCGCCACCCAACGGAGTCGGTGCTCATACATAGAGGATTCCCATCGATAGGAAGACCGGTGATCATAGCAATATCCTGGAGCGTCACTGTCATCTCCCCAGTCCGTAGATGGAAACTATGTGTCTCCGGCCGCCAATGATCAATAAGCGCGGTGAGTGCTGGAGCATTGTTGGGTGGCGTCGACCGTCTGACCATATGAATGAAAGGGAGAAGTCATGTCTCCCTTACATACGATGTGTATCGCTCATCATAGCGCATCCACCCAAGGGTGACCCCGTGAGAATGAAGCTTCAAAGGTGCAAGCACCTACAAACAAACAATTCATAACATTACATATGGGGCATTTGTGTTTGAAATAAATACGAAATTCATAAAACAGGCCACTTTCATTATTACCCGCTGCTCCACCGCCATAGCGTACGACCGGTGTTGTTTGTCCCAGTGATCATTGAGAAGCCAAACCATCCTAACAATTTTGAAAGAAAGCTTTCTTGTCAACACGATTATCTTTTCAATACAAATAAACTAAAGTACGCCTACTAGATGCAAAATACAAAGCATATGTATCCAAACCATTCTTGCCAATACAAATGTAATTTCAATAAACTAAACTAAGCCTACCTCATGCAAAATTCAATACAAATATCTTTTCCATATAAATAAAATGTCAACCTATGTATCCAAACTATATAAATAACATGTCAACCTATGTATCCAAACCACATTATAGTCTAACAAGGGTTCCCCAAATCGAATACATGCAAGATTCAAACAAAAATTTCCTTAATCTAATACACACAAGATTCAAACAAGGGTTCCTCAAATCTCCGAAATAGCATACATTCTATGGATAGAAAGAAGGGGATCGGAGAAAAGTACCTTCTAGGATGGATTGGTGAAGGAATCCACGGGCCAAATCGTCAGATTTGAAGATTTTTTAAGAGGGGATTGAGAGGGGGAGAGGAGGAAGCCGCCGGCCGCCTGTTCTGTAACTCCTCTGGAACGAATGGGTGGGGTGGGGGGGGGGGCAGCGGGCGGCTGGCATCTAAGTCACAGTGCAGCGCCTGCGGGCCGGGCGCTGCACATTACGGTGCAGCGCCTAGCTCTGAGGCGCTGCACTGCTGGGTGCGGGCCCAAGGGCTGCCACGGTGGACTGGTGTGCAACGCCCCCGAGCTAGGCGCTGCACCATAGGGTGTGGCGCCTGCGTGGCGGGCGCCACACAAAAGGGTCAGTGCTGTGAAATAGTTTCACGGACAGTTCATTTTGTGAATTGATTTCGTCCACAGGTCAAAATAGTCAAAATTGCCATCGTATGTTGCATGTGCTGGAAACGTCGGTAGGTTCCTTCCTTCCTTGGCCTGTCTAATTGCGTCGTCAACGTTGTGCGGCGATGCGTTGGAGCATTCTATAATTCGTCTTCTCCCTTCTACAATACGTACTTCCCACCAACATCAATCATGGACTCGTGTCCTTTTCCATCCACCTGTTTGGCGTATTACCACCGCGCGTGAGCTGTCCTCCGTGTCATAGTTATCATCTTATGCGCGGGAGGATGTCCATCCATTTAGTCAGCCCATGCGAAATTCAACGTAAATGCAATCAGCAGAGTTACCATATTTGCAGTCGTTACATGCAAGTATGCAACAGGCTTGGTAATATTTTGGAGGCTGGCGAGGTGACGTGGGAAAACTCACTCCGAGTCATCATTTCTCATCCTTGAAAACCTTTATTTTCTTCTTTTTATTTAGACACTTGATTAAAGTTTTACAATATTTTAAAAGTAATCATGCACATATTTTCATCAAGTTACATGAACAAAAGCATTTCCAGAGCTACGAGCAGGACCGTGGATGGTGGCTGGAGACTTCAATCTCTTGGTAAACCCCAAGGATAAGAGCAACGATGCCGTCAACAGGAGGGTGTTGTCTAGATTCCGGTCCAAGTTGAACACGATGAAACTGAAGGAAATATACCTAAACGGGAGAAGATATACCGGGTCTAATGAGAGGGAGCTAGCAACCCTGCAAAAGATTGATCACGTCTTTGCTACGAACTCATGGGAAGATGCATACACCTCCTCTTTCTCACCGCTCTTGGATCTACTATCTCATATCATTGTCCGCTTCTTCTGGACTTGCATGCGGACTTTCACTTCGGGAAGAGATTTAAATTCGAATCCTTCTGGCCTAAAGCACCCGGATTCTTTGAGACAGTGCAAGAGGCGTGGACCTCTACACCTTTGACCGATAATCCATACTTGACTCTCAATGACAAACTCAGGGCCACGGCCCGTCACCTACAAGCATGGAGTTCCAGGTGGATTGGCAACATTCGCCTCCAAATCGCAATTGCCCTTGAAATCATACTCCGGCTGGATGTGGCGATGGACTCTAGGCCCCTCAAGGCAGCAGAGATCGAGCTCAGGCGCACGTTGAAGAGAAAGCTCCTTGGGCTTTCGTCGCTCGAACGACCGATTGCGAGACAAAAATCCCGTCTTCTTCACCTTAAGGATGGAGATGCCAATACCAGATTCTTCCACCAGCATGCGCGGCATCGACAGAGAAAGAATGTGTTGATGTCCTTGGCGCACAATAGCGAGCACATTACTGGCCAAGAGAACATTGCGTCCATTGTGGACGACTACTATAACAGGCTATTGGGCACGACAGCTCCGCGCCAATTCCGACTCAACCTGAACGCTCTTGGTCTTCCTGTACGGGATCTAGGTGGACTGGAAGGGTCATTCTCGGAGGAGGAAATTATGCATACAATTAAGTCCATGCCACTCGACAAAGCTCTGGGGCCGAATGGATTCACAACAAGATTTTATGTATCATGCAGTCCTGCTGGCCCATCAATAAGGATGATCTATTTGCTGCTTTCTCAATGTTCCACCGCGAAGATATGAGGGGTTTGGCCTCCATCAATAAGGCACTTGTTACTCTTCTGCCAAAAAAAATACGGCACAGAGGAATTGCGGGACATCAGGCCCGTAAGCTTGATGCATGGCGCGATCAAAATTTTTGACAAAATACTAGCGTGCCGGCTAGCACAGGAGTTGCCACACTTGATCGGCCTCCACCATAGCGCTTTTATCAAGGGGAGAGCACTACACGATAATTGCATGCGTCTCCATGCACTCAAACACCCACCATCATGCTAAAGTTGGATATTTCAAAGGCCTTCGACATTGTTCAATGGCCATTCTTGAGGTACTGCAGGCGATGGGCCTCGGTAGAACGTGGACGAACTGGATGACGGGGCTCCTGGCCACTTCCTCCACCCGCGTCATGGTCAATGGAACGATGGGCGCCTCAATCCACAGCTGCAAGGGCCTCCAGCAGGGTGACCCCCTTTCTCCCATGCTTTTTATCATCATCATCATGGAGCCATTACGGAAGCTATTCAATCTGGCCATGGACATGCAGGTCCCAAGCCTCCCTCGTGTGGGAGGGAATCAAGCAACGGATATCCATCTTTGCAGATGATGTGATTGTCTTCCTCAAGCCAGACACATCGGATCTGAGCGCTTGTATACACATCCTGCAACTGTTTGGTTCCGCGTCTGGTCTTCACGTGAACCTCAACAAAACGGCAGCCATTTCAATCCGCTGCTCGGAGGAGCAGAAACAGCTAACAGCAACCAATATGGGTTGCCAAATCGGGGCCTTCCCTTGTAGGTATCTGGGCCTCCCTCTTTGTCTCAAAAAAAAAACGTCTGTGGCTCAGCTACAATACTTGGTGGAGCGATTGGCACAGTGCCTGCCAACATGGAAGGCAGCTACCCTTCCAAAGAGTGGAAGACTCACTTTGGTCCTATCAATTATATGTTCGATACCTATGCATGCCATGCTAGCCCTGGCCCTCCCCATGAAGACTATACATGCCAAGAATAAGATCATCCGGGGTTTTTTGTGGTGCGGCAAGGCCTAGGCCAACGGCGAGAGCTGCTCCATCGCTTGGGATACAGTCTGCATGCCCAGGTAGGCAGGTGGCTTGTGTTGGGGAACGTAGCATGCAATTTCAAAAAAATTCCTACGATCATGCAAGATATACCTAGGAGATGCACAGCAACGAGAGGGGGAGAGTTTTTCCACGTACCCTCGTAGAACAAAAGCGGAAGCGTTAGGTTAACGCGGTTGATGTAGTCGAACGTCTTCATGATCCAACTGATCCAAGCACCGAACGTACGGCACCTCCGTGTTCAGCACACGTTCAGCTCGATGACGTCCCTCGAACTATTGATCCAGTAGAGGGTCGAGGAAGAGTTCCGTCAGCACGATGGTGTGATGACGGTGATGGTGATGTGATTCGCGCGGGGCTTTGCCTAAGCACTATGACGCTATGACCGGAGGAGTAAACTGTGGAGGGGGCACCACACACGGCTAAGAGAACAACTGTTGTGCTTTGGGGTGCCCCCCTGCCCCCGTATATAAAGGAGGGGAGGAGGAGGTGGCCGGCCAGGGGTGGCGCGCCATGGGGGGATCCTACTAGGACTCCACTCCTAGTAGGATTCGGCACCCCTTTCCTTCCAACGGAGAGGTGGGAGAGGAAAGGGGGGAGAAGGAGAAGGAAAGGGGGGCAGCGCCCCCTCCCCTTGTCCAATTCGGATTGGGCAACTGGAAAGGGGGGAGAAGGAGAAGGAAAGGGGGGCGCGCTGTGACGCCCCAAGACCAGAGCTTCAGTTGCCTTCCAGGGTTTCCGAGATCCGTTGTGTGATTTGCTTTTGCTTGTTGCATTTATCATTGCATCATGTGCATTGCATCATGTCATCATGTCTTTAATCTCTCCAACTCAACTAAATAAACCGTATGGATCTTCAATCCATTTAAATTGAGGGAACTCACATGGTGGCTTCTCTTTAAAACATACCCTCTTCGTATTTAGGGAGATATTATAAAATATTCCATTAATTTGGAATTGACCATAACACACTTGCATTTGAAATTCCTCTCGTCTCTAAATTATTTAAATCCTCCATCCTTCTCCCCTTGCTTCAAATCTAGTTGTGGAGTTTTGAAATTATGTCAAAGTAGTCACATACCATTTTAGTTAACTTCGGGTTTATTTGAACCTCCAAATAAATTCCTTGGCTCTTTTCTTTTTCTGAGATATGGAAAAGAAAACCTTTTCTTTCTTTTGGCCAGCCAAGCAGGCCTCCTGGCTTTTCCCTTCCCACCGAAGTGGCCCAAGGTCAAGATGGGCCTCCAGGCGACCGAAGGCCAGCCCAGCCTCTCTCCCTCGCTAACCCTAGCGTCAGGGGAGAGCCTCCTGCTCGATCCCCATCTCCCTCCCGAGCGTCGTCATCTCTCCTCCTCGCGATGCACCCTTCGTCTCGACCCCCTCGCCCAGCTCCTCTCGATCCCCATGGTCTCTCCCTCCTCTCGTTCTCTTCCTCGCAGCCAGCCCGCGACCTCCGCTGCCCCGCGAGCACCACCAACCTCCGCCGCCGCTCAAGTCCGGGAACCCCGCCTCCTGCGTCTCCTCGCCCTCGCTGCTTGCCTGCGGGCCACGCGGCCTGATGCCGGCGACCAGCGCCGCCGCGCCCGATCCTCATCATCGCCAGCGCGCCCCGTTGCCCGGTCGCCGGACCTCGCCGGCGCCGTCCATCCCCGCCACTGGCCTGTTGCCAGGCATCTCCACCGGCGCCGTCCATCCCCGCCGCCTGGGTATGCCCCTGCCTTGACTCGGTTCTCACCGGAGACACCGTCCAGCGGCTGGATCAACCCCTCCCTCCATGCCCTGCATCCCGGAGCCAGCTGCCTCAAGCCCTCGTCCGCGTCTGCGCCCTGCTTCGCCTCGAACAGCAGCAGCAACTCCAGCGCCGATGACCTTCGATCCCCCGAGCTCCCGAGGCATCAACCTCCCTTCCGCGAGATCCGGTGACGCCGGCCACCGAGAACCGCTGCTCTGCCATCGCCTCCTTGCTGCTTCCCACCGAGGTCCTTGTGTTGCTTCATTTCAGACCATCAAGACCGTCGCAAGAATCGAGACCGACAAGTCCGAAGATGCAAGTAAAACTCTGAACCATGTACGACGACCATCGTCTAAGACCCGTGTAACGCAAACGTCAAGTTCAACTACCGTCGCGTGAATCGCTACTTCCACTAAGAACGTGAACGGTTACTTCCACTATGAACGTGAACGACTACCGTCGCGAGAACAACTACATCCCGTCAAACTCGTTCCGCCCCGAAAACGCACGCTTCAAAGGTATAATGTCGAGACGACCGCCATGGATGAATGTTGCGTGACGTATGAGTTGCACCCTATGTTTGCACCATGTTCGAGTTGTCACTTGCTCGGTCCTCCTCTTCTTCCACTAACTCATGGGGACCCGGTTACCGGGATCACCCCACCATCTTTTGCACGCTCCTGCCACCTTCCTTTGCACCGGTATCTCCATGAGCTACCGGAACCGATATGTTGCCATGGCATCATTTTTTCGGATTCGTTGCTGTGGCACCCCTTTCGTTTCCGCCACGATGACAAATGCCTCATATCTTATCATGCCAACATTTTCTTAAAATTGCATAACTTGCACATGTCATTCGCATCATGATAACAACATTTAAAATGTTTAAAAATTGTTGTTGCTTTGAATTGCTAAATGCATATGGGGTTTTACTGGAATTGTTGTTTGTTATTTCCGGCCCCATTTAAATTGCTTAGATAGTGTAGTTTAATTGTGCTTCACCTCTTGCCATGCTTAACAACATTTCAAATTGTTGGGTACATAAACGGGAGTGAACTAAATATTCAAATGTGGTGTTTCATCAATATGTAACTCGTTGCATATTGAGCTCCACTTAATTTGTAGTTCTGTTTGTTGCATTTTTCCATGCCATGAATCATTAAACCGCACATGCATCATACTTGTTTGCGCATCATGCCATGATTATGTGATGGTTGTTTACTATGTTGTTTGCTTCTTTCCGGTGTTGCTTCTTCGGGTTAGTTCCGATAACTCGCGTTTGTGAGGATCCGTTCGACTACGTCCACTTGTTTTCTTCATGGACTCGTTCTTCTTCCTTGCGGGATCTCAGGCAAGATGACCATACCCTCGAAATCACTTCTATGTTTGCTTGCTGGTTGCTCACTCTATTGCTATGCCGTGATACCTACCACTTGCTATATCATGCCTCCCATATTGCCATGTCAAGCCTCTAATCCACCTTTCCTAGCACACCGTTGTTTGGCTATGTTACCGCTTTTTCTCAGCCCCTCTTATAGCGTTGTTAGTTGCAGGTGAAGATGAAGTTTGTTCCATGTTGGAACATGGATATGTTGGGATATCACGATATCTCTTATTTAATTAATGCATCTATATACTTGGTAAAGGGTGGAAGGCTCGGCCTTATGCCTGGTGTTCTGTTCCACTCTTGCCGCCCTAGTTTCCATCATACCGGTGTTATGTTCCTTGATTTTGCGTTCCTTACGCGGTTGGGTTATAATGGGAACCCCTTGACAGTTCGTCTTGAATAAAACTCCTCCAGCAAGGCCCAACCTTGGTTTTACCATTTGCCACCTAAGCCTTTTTCCCTCGGGTTTCCGGAGCCCGAGGGTCATCTTTATTTTAAACCCCCGGGTCAGTGCTCCTCTGAGTGTTGGTCCAAAACAAAGCCACTTGCAGCGCCACCTCGGGGAAACTTGAGGGTTGGTTTTAGTTGTACGTAGTGTTCATCTGGTGTGCCCTGAGAACGAGATATGTGCAGCTCCTATCGGGATTTGTCGGCACATCCGAGCGGCTTTGCTGGTCTTGTTTTACCATTGTCGAAATGTCTTGTAACCGGGATTCCGAGTCTGATCGGGTCTTCCTGGGAGAAGGAATATCCTTCGTTGACCGTGAGAGCTTGTGATGGGCTAAGTTGGAAGACCCCTGCAGGGTATAAACTTTCGAGAGCCGTGCTCGTGGTTATGGGCAGATGGAAATTTGTTAATGTCCGGTTGTAGAGAACTTGAAACTTAACTTAATTAAAATGCATCAACCGCGTGTGTGGCCATGATGGTCTCTTTCCGACGGAGTCCAGGAAGTGAACACGGCGTTGGAGTTATGTGATGAGAACATTGTTCTTGGTGCCTCCTGACATTTAGGGGTTGTGGGAGTGTCTGATAACCCACAAGTATAGGGGATCGCAAAAGCTTTTGAGGGTAGAGTATTCAACCCAAATTTATTGATTCGACACAAGGGGAGCCAAAGAATATTCTCAAGTATTAGCAGCTGAGTTGTCAATTCAACCACACCTGGAAACTTAGTATCTACAGCAAAGTGTTTAGTAGCAAAGTAATATGATAGTGGTGGTAGCGTCAACAAAAGTAAAGACAGCAAAAGTAATGTTTTTGGTATTTTGTAGTGATTGTAACAGTAGCAGCGGAAAAGTAAATAAGCGAGAACCAGTATATGGAAAACTCGTAGGCACCGGATCAGTGATGGGTAATTATGCCGGATGCGGTTCATCATGTAACAGTCATAACATAGGGTGACACAGAACTAGCTCCAATTAATCAATGTAGGCATGTATTCCGTATATAGTCATACGTGCTTATGGAAAAGAACTTGCATGACATCTTTTGTCCTACCCTCCCGTGGCAGCAGGGTCCTATTGGAAACTAAGGGATATTAAGGCCTCCTTTTAATAGAGTACCATACCAAAGCATTAACACTTAGTGAATACATGAACTCCTCAAACTACAGTCATCACCAGGAGTGGTCCCGATTATTGTCACTTCGGGGTTGCCGGATCATAACACATAGTAGGTGACTATTGACTTGCAAGATAGGATCAAGAACTCACATATATTCATGAAAACATAATAGGTTCAGATCTGAAATCATGGCACTCGGGCCCTAGTGACAAGCATTAAGCATAGCAAAGTCATAGCAACATCAATCTCAGAACATAATGGATACTAGGGATCAAACCCTAACAAAACTAACTCGATTACATGGTAAATCTCATCCAACCCATCACCGTCCAGCAAGCCTACGATGGAATTACTCACGCACGGCGGTGAGCATCATGAAATTGGTGATGGAGGATGGTTGATGATGACGACGGCGACGAATCCCCCTCTCCAGAGCCCCAAACGGACTCCAGATCAGCCCTCCCGAGAGGTTTTAGGGCTTGGCGGCGGCTCCGTATCGTAAAACGCGATGATTTCTTCTCTCTCATTTTTCTCTCCGGAAGCAAATATATAGAATTGGAGTTGGCGTCGGAGGGTCAACAGGGGGCCCACGAGGTAGGGGGGGCGCCCTAGGGGGGCGCGCCCCCCACCCTCGTGGAAAGTGTGTGGGCCCCCTGGTATTCATATTTGGTGAGGATTTTTATTATTTTTTCTAAGACCTCCTGTGGAGTTTCAGGTCATTTCGAGAATATTTGTTTTCTGCACATAAAACAACATCATGGTAATTCTGCTGAAAACAGCGTCAGTCCGGGTTAGTTCCATTCAAATCATACAAGTTAGAGTCCAAAACAAGGGCAAAAGTGTTTGGAAAAGTAAATACGACGGAGACGTATCAGTGTCCCGGGGAGTTGAGCTCCGAGGTGTTCTCGTCACAATTTTATCGTTGCAGTTCTGGAATACCTGAGTTCGCCGACATCGAAAATCTCTTTTATGCAGTTGTTGGTGAGATAACCTCGACGCCACCCAATGCTGGGGCGGGAGTTCGGGAGTATTGCCATAACTCGTATAACAGATACTTTTCGAAGGTTGAGGTAAATGATTTCCGAAGGTTTCTTGGTTATGTGTTGAAGGATGGATACAGCTGGATGTAGGATTTGCTAGTTTTGGGTGAGATATTATGCTTCCTCTGTATCCCTAACACCTGATTGCATAACCAGAAAGTTTCGGGAGTTTATAAGTGGGAATTCAAGTAGCTCCTAGGATATCTTTCCGACATATGCATGATATGAGATTGGGGTTCGAAGTCTAGTGGTCCGCCCATCTACGGTTGGTTTTACAGTGGTCTCGTTGTGTCTTAAAGATTCCTTGGCTATGGTGACTCGGGGACGCTTCGTATGTCATGTGCACTGCCTTGTACATGATGGTGATGTACGATCGAGCCCGTGTGGGCCCCACCACGAAAACTTCAGACGAAATCTCTATCGTATGTTTGTTCCAGCTTATTTTGCTAGTCAATACTTTGTTTTGTTTTCAATTGTGGTATTCGAGTTGCTTCGAAGTCAAATGTTGATTCCATACCTTCCCTAAGTGGTGTTCTCATATCCCTATGTGAATACTAATCCTTCTTGATCATCGAGGTTGTCATGTCAATCCCTTTTCAACCGACGTGTTTCTCTTCAAGTGGATCCGATCATTTCAACATCCGCAAGATCAATTATCAATTCTTCTCAACAGTGCTCATTTCATCTGTCCCAAGTTGCCTTTGTTTTTCCCGCCCTCCCACCCTTTTCCTTCAAGGAATCAGATGTCTTAATCAAGTATCCACTTTATTCATATGAAGTCTCTTCTTTCTTTTCAATCAATGTTCTTACCCGATGGTTCTCATGAAGATGCTCTACAAGTTCATCATTCTTCGTTCTTTTTCTTCTCCGGTTGATTTAATTCAAGCTTTGTCGATCATGTCCTTTCCTTGGTTCAAATGCTTTCTCATGCCGGTGCACCTCTTAATCATTCACTTCTCACTATTCTTTTGTTCTGAAGTGCTCAAGATACCTCAGAAGGCTCGTCTTTTCATTCAAGATCCGTTCAACCTATTTTGTGGCTGTTATCCCATTAAAGCCATTTAATTCAACCAGCGCAATATTTCTTTTAAATCGTTCAACGGTGTATCTTTTGAGTGGGCCCTAACCCACGGGTCTTTTCCCAGGATCTTACCTGACTCTTCTATTTTCCAGGAGTTACTCTCAAATTCTTCTCCAAGTTTGACATAAGAATGAATTATAATCAGTCATTTGTATTTCTCCAAGATCTGTCAAATTATTTTCATTGTTTATTCAGCCTTTCTATTCTTCATTCCGGAGTGCCTCGATAATTCATGGTGGTGATTCTCGTCGTCATTCTCGGATTTGAAGACCGAAGAAGAGTTTCTCCTCCAAATCTTACACGTTTTTTCCCAAAGATGTGTAGTTCAAGCTTGATGCCATCCTCTCATAATTGTTTTCGATTGTGAGAATTCTTTTCACCCATCTGGAGCAATTCAGGAGTCTTTTCAGTTTGATTCTCCGGAGCCCTTCATCTCAGAATTATTCATTCCAGCTTTCAGCTATCGTTCTCCAAATCTTACCGGTGCATCATTCAAATATTCTCTAATCAGTTCATGATCTCTTCGTTCTCTTGCATCAAATTATCTCAAGTATCTTCATTTGTTCTCTAATTATTCCCGGTGTTTCTTCATCTTTTCTCCATTCATTTTTTTAATTCTTACGGCGGGTTGTTCAAGGTTCCCCTTCATACGTTATGATATCAATTCATTTGTTCTTTCCAATCTTACCAATGGATCATTGAAGTCTTTTCTCAAGTTGGCGCTATATCTATCCTAATATTTTCTATGAGAATAAGTAGTATGCCAAATCCATTGCTTGTCATCAATTTAAGTTGATGAAGGATAAGCATAACATAATTTTTATTCTTGTTTCATCCATGTGTTTAATCTTTTTTTCCGGAGATTGTTCATGATGAATAAATTCTCGTCTCAATTGTTTCATCTTTTCTTTTCCCGGAGTTCCAAGATCTCTCAACTATATCACCACGAAGCTCCATCTAAATCATCGCAAGGTGATGTCTACTACACAACCTTCTTCTTGTAGACGTTGTTGGGCCTCCAAGTGCAGAGGTTTGTAGGACAGTAGCAAATTTCCCTCAGGTGGATGACCTAAGGTTTATCAATCCGTAGGAGGCGTAGGATGAAGATGGTCTCTCTCAAGCAACCCTGCAACCAAATAACAAAGAGTCTCTTGTGTCCCCAACACGCCCAATACAATGGTAAATTGTATAGGTGCACTATTTCGGCGAAGAGATGGTGAACGATATTGCAATGTGTGGAAACAAGGCCTAGGGTTCATACTTTCACTAGTGTAAGTCCTCTCAACAATACTAACATAATTGGATCATAAAACTATCCCTCAACATGCAACAAAGAGTCACTCCAAAGTCACTAATAGCGGAGAACGAACGAAGAGATTATGGTAGGGTACGAAACCACCTCAAAGTTATTCTTTCCAATCAATCCGTTGGGCTATTCCTATAAGTGTCACAAACAGCCCTAGAGTTTGTACTAGAATAACACCTTAAGATACAAATCAACCAAAACCCTAATGTCACCTAGATACTCCAATGTCACCTCAAGTATCCGTGGGTATGATTATACGATATGCATCACACAATCTCAGATTCATCTATTCAACCAACACAAAGGACCTCAAAGAGTGCCCCAAAGTTCTATCGGAGAATCACTACGAGAACGTGTGCCAACCTCTATGCATAGGTTCATGGGCGGAACCCGCAAGTTGATCACCAAAACATACATCAAGTGAATCACGTGATATCCCATTGTCACCACAGATATCCACGGCAAGACATACATCAAGTGTTCTCAAATCTTTAAAGACTCAATCCGATAAGATAACTTCAAAGGGGAAACTCAATTCATTACAAGAGAGAAGAGGGGGAGGAGAAACATAGGATCCAACTATAATAGCAAAGCTCGCGATACATCAAGATCGTACCATCTCAAGAACACGAGAGAGAGAGAGAGAGATCAAACACATAGCTACTGGTACATACCCTCAGCCCCGAGGGAGAACTACTCCCTCCTCGTCATGGAGAGCACCGGGATGATGAAGATGGCCACCGGAGAAGGATTCCCCCCTCCGGCAGGGTGCCGGAACGGGTCTAGATTGGTTTTTGGTGGCTACGGAGGCTTCTGGCAGCGGAACTCCCGATCTATTGTCCGTTCTGGAAGTTTTAGGGTACGATGATATATATGGGTGCACGAAGTACGTCGGAGGAGCCACGGGGGCCCCACGAGGCAGGGGGGCGCGCCCTAGGGGGGCGCCCCCCACCCTCGTGAGCACCTCCCGTATCTCCTGACGTGGAGTCCAAGTCTATCTGGTGGCTTTTGTTCCAAAAATAACTTCTCCAGTTGATTTCGTTCCGTTTCGACTCCATTTAATATTCCTTTTCTTCGAAACACTGAAATGGGCATAAAACAGCAACTCTGGGCTGGGCCTCCGGTTAATAGGTTAGTCCCAAAAATAATATAAAAGTGGAAAATACAACCCAATATTGCCTAAAACAGTAGATAATATAGCATGGAGCAATCAAAAATTATAGATACGTTGGAGACGTATCAAGCATCCCCAAGCTTAATTCCTGCTCGTCCTCGAGTAGGTAAATGATAAAAAGATAATTTTTGATGTGGAATGCTAGTTGGCATAATTTCAATGTAATTCTTCTTACTTGTGATATGAATATTCATATCCGAGAGATTCAAGACAAAAGTTCATATTGACATAAAAATAATAATACTTCAAGCATACTGACTAAGCAATCATGTCTTCTCAAAGTAACATGGCCAAAGAAAGTTATCCCTACAAAATCATATAGTCTGGCTATGCTCCATCTTCACCACACAAAATATTTAAATCATGCACAACCCCGATGACAAGCCAAGCAATTGTTTCATACTTTTGATGTTCTCAAACTTTTTCAATCTTCACGCAATACATGAGCGTGAGCCATGGACATAGCACTATAGGTGGAATAGAATGGTGGTTGTGGAGAAGACAAAAAGAGAGAAGATAGTCTCACATCAACTAGGCGTATCAACGGGCTATGGAGATGTCCATCAATAGATATCAATGTGAGTGAGTAGGGATTGACATGCAATGGATGCACTAGAGCTATAAGTATATGAAAGCTCAACAAAAGAAACTAGTGGGTGTGCATCCAACTTGCTTGCTCACGAAGACCTAGGGCATTTTGAGGAAGCCCATCATTGGAATATACAAGCCAAGTTCTATAATGAAAGATTACCACTAGTATATGAAAGTGACAACATAGGAGACTCTCTATCATGAAGATTATGGTGCTACTTTGAAGCACAAGTGTGGTAAAAGGATAGTAGCATTGTCCCCCCCCCCTTTTTTTTGGCCTTTCCCTTTTTTTATTTGTCCTTTATTTTTTTATTTGCCCTTTCTTTTTCTTTTTTTTGGGGACAATGCTCTATTGAATGATGATCGTCACACTTCTATTTTCCTTACAACTCAAGAATTACAACTCGATACTTAGAACAAGATATGACTCTATATGAATGCCTCCGGCGGTGTACCGGGATGTGCAATGACTCATGAGTGACATGTATGAAAGAATTATGAATGGTGGATTTGCCACAAATACGATGTCGACTACATGATAATGCAAAGCAGTATGACAATGATGGAGCGTGCCATAATAAAGGAACTGTGGAAAGTTGCATGGCAATATATCTCGGAATGGCTATGGAAATGCCATGATAGGTAGGTATGGTGGCTGTTTTGAGGAATGTATATGGTGGGTGTATGATACCGGCGAAAGGTGCACGGTATTAGAGAGTCTAGCAATGGTGGAAGGGTGAGAGTGCGTATAATCCATGGACTCAACATTAGTCATAAAGAACTCACATACTTATTGCAAAAATCTATTAGTTATCGAAACAAAGTACTACGCGCATGCTCCTAGGGGGATAGATTGGTAGGAAAAGACCATCGCTCGTCCCCGACCGCCACTCATAAGGAAGGCAATCAATAAATAAATCATGCTCCGACTTCATCACATAGCGGTTCACCATACGTGCATGCTACAGGAATCACAAACTTCAACACAAGTATTTCTCAAATTCACAACTACTCAACTAGCATGACTCTAATATTACCATCCTCATATCTCAAAACAATCATCAGGTATCAAACTTCTCTTAGTATTCAACACACTCATAAGAGAATTTTATTATTCTTGAATACCTAGCATATTAGGATTTTAAGCAAATTAACATGCTATTTAAGACTCTCAAAATAATCTAAGTGAAGCATGAGAGTTCATCTATTTCTTCAAAATAGAACTACCACCATGCTCTAAAAGATATAAGTGAAGCACTAGAGAAAATGACAAACTACTCCGAAAGATATAAGTGAAGATCGATGAGTAGTCGAATAATTGTGCAACTATGTGAAGACTCTCCCATTCAATAATTTCATACCTTGATACTTTATTCAAACAGCAAGCAAAACTAAATAAAATAACATCTAATAATAGCAAACATCATGTGAAGAAGCAAAAACTTAGGATCAACCGATACTAACAGATAGTTTGTTGAAGAAGAAAGGTGGGATGCCAACCGCGGCATCCCCAAGCTTAGACGCTTGAGACTTATTTAAATATTATCTTGGGGTGCCTTGGGCATCCCCAAGCTTGAGCTTTTGTATCTCCTTAATTCCTCTCATATCACGGTCTCCCTAAATCTCAAAAGCTTCATCCACACAAAACTCAACAAGGACTCGTGAGATAAGTTAGTATAAACCATTGCAAAAACCTTATCATACTCTACTGTAGAAAATCATTAAAATTATTATTCAACATTGCATATTTAATAGTCCTATCCTCAAATAGAATCATTAAAGAAGCAAACATATGCAAACAATGCAAACATAACAGCAATCTGCCTAAACAGGATAGTCTGTAAAGAATGCTGCAACATCCATACTTCCCTAGATCCAAAAATTATGAAAGAAAATTCCCACTGTATTAAATTTATCAGAGATTAATATGAAAAATGTTTCAACATTTTATCACATTCTGACTTTTCTAGGGAATTATTGCAACAGCGGTAAACTTTCTGTTTTCAAACAGCAACATGTATACTTGTAACATAGGCATAGTAAAGGCTATCAATGCCACTTTTATTGAAATAAAAGATGCAAAACATTGTTCTAAATAACATCAAGCAAATGCAAACAAAATAAATTGACGCTCCACGCAAAACACATATCATGTGGTGAATAAAAATATAGCTCCAAGTAAAGTTACCGATGAACGAAGACGAAAGAGGGGATGCCTTCCGGGGCATCACCAAGCTTAGGCTCTTGGTTGTCCTTGAATATTACCTTGGGGTGCCTTAGGAATCCCCAAGCTTAGGCTCTTTCCACTCCTTATTCCATAGTCCATCGAATCCTTACCCAAACTTGAAAACTTCACAACACAAAACTTAACAGAAAACTCGTAAGCTCCGTTAGTATAAGAAAATAAATCACCACTTCAAGGTACTGTAATGAACTCATTATTTATTTATATTGGTGTTAAACCTACTGTATTCCAACTTCTCTATGGTTTATAAACTACTTTACTAGCCATAGATTCATCGAAATAAGTAAACAACACATGAAAAACAGAATCTGTCAGAAATAGAACAGTCTGTAGTAATCTGGATCAAACATATACTTATGGAACTCATAAAATTCTCAAATAAATTGCTGGACCTGAGTAATTTATCTATTAATCATATGAAAAAATAATTAAATAAATATCACTCTCCAAATAAAAATGGCAGCAGTTCTCGTGAGCGCTAAAGTTTCTGTTTTTTACAGCATGATCAACAAGACTTTCCCCAAGTCTTCCCAGAGGTTCTACTTGGCACAAACACTAATTAAAAGCATAAAACCACATATAAACATAGGCTAGATGAATTATTTATTACTAAACAGGAACAAAAATCAAGGAACTAAAATAAAATTGGGTTGCCTCCCAACAAGCGCTATCGTTTAATGCCCCTAGCTAGGCATGATGATTTCAATGATGCTCACATAAAAGATAAGAATTGTAACATAAAAAGAGCATCATGAAGAATATGACTAGCACATTTAAGTCTAACATACTTCCTATGCATAGGAATTTTTTGAGAAAACAACTTATGGGAGCAATAATCAACTAGCATAGGAAGGCAAAACATGCATAACTTCAAAACTTTAAGCACATAGAGAGGAAACTTGATATTATTGCAATTCCTACAAGCATATATTCCTCCCTCATAATAATTTTCAGTAGAATCATGAATGAATTCAACAATATAACCAACACCTAAAGCATTATTTTCATAATCTACAAGCATAGAAAATTTACTACTCTCCACATAAGCAAGATTCTTCTCATGAATAATAGTGGGAGCAAACTCAACAAAATAACTATCATGTGATTGAAAATTAAGATCAAGATGACAAGTTTCATGGTTATCATTATTCTTTAAAGCATACGTGTCATCACAATAATCATCATAGATAGGAGGCATGCTTTCATCATAATAAATTTGCTCATCAAAGCTTGGGGGACAAAAAATATCATCTTCATCAAATGTAGCTTCCCCAAGCTTGTGGCTTTGCATATCATTAGCATCATAGATATTCAAGGAATTCATACTAACAACATTGCAGTCATGCTCATCATTCAAATATTTAGTGCCAAACATTTTATAGATTTCTTCTTCTAGCGCTTGAGCACAATTATCTTTTACATCATACTC